>NC_071093.1:33089392-33389392 GCF_027358695.1 Spea bombifrons
TGAAAAGTGTTCATTGTGCCTGGGAGAGAAATCCGACTTATTCAGCCAGGATGACGTTTTTGAGCTTTTAGTCTGGCCACTTAAGAATAGCTGATTTAATGGGGAACTAATGAAGTTCCTTTTTATACTTGACGCTTTTAAGTTGGTATGGCTCAAATATATAAGCTTCTTTACAGTTGCAATAAACATTCTGTGGTGTATGTGATCCTCCTGTTAGAAAAGTTTTTATTAAAGAAGGTATTTTAATATCCTCTTCCTGTTGACTGCACAACACTTCATATATTGGCTTAGAATCTCTAAACTCTCGCATGAGTTCTAATCATTAATTTGATGTACTAGTTACCTAAAATAGGTGCAGCATTAACATCTGAGTGCCCTGTTTCCCCTTATTCTTTTAAGGCCAGCATAGCATTCAGTAAATAATTCTAATAAGCCTATATTTACTTTTGTAGGTCATACAGAGACGGGAGAAACCACACCACCTCCTTCACTAGTGACCACTTCTGAAGCGGTCACAGAAATCACATCCAACAGCTTTGTGGTATCCTGGGTCTCTGCATCTGACACAGTTTCTGGCTTCCGCGTGGAGTATGAGCTCAGTGAGGAGGGAGATGACAAGCGCTACCTGGGTAGGTGTCTTTTTGGGTCAACTAATGGTCTGATGAATGTGACTTCAACTAACGAAATGCTAAATTAGGCTTGTGGTGGAAGTGTGTGTATATTGTATGTTATATTGCATTCAGTTTTGATAGAAACATAGAAGTTGAAAACAAATGAGAACTATTTGGCCCATCTAATGAAAAAACTTGTATGCAGGCTCTCTCTATATGACTGGCCCTGGACCCGCTATGATCTCATGCTCTGACGGTCCGCAGAGGCTCATTAATGCCATAGCTGCCCTTCTTTATAGAGGCTGTTTTGGCACTCTAGGAAATGTGACGCTAGATGCTTATGTAATGTTCGTTTTTTTTTTCCTTGTTTTTTTTTTCTAGATCTCCCAAACACTGCCACTTCGGTCAGTATTCCAGATCTCTTGCCAGGCCGTAGATACAATGTGAATGTTTATCAGATTACAGAGGAAGGAGAGAGAAGCCTTATTCTGTCAACCAGTCAGACAACCGGTGAGTATGTCTCTTGCCAGCCGCATAGAAAGCAGGTTTGGCATCAACGCTACTGTAAAGGATTTTTGTTTTGTTTCGTGTTAATGAGATTTGGCCACCACTGTCTGCCTTAGGAAAGTTTGGCAAACCTACGTTCATTAAGCATCATGATGAGCTTTTAATATCTTGGCATTTAGAACAGGAATTTCCTACAAAAGTACTTAACTGGTTGACTTTCTTTCTGTGTGTTAGCTCCTGATGCTCCCCCAACATATGATGTAAAAAATGTTGACGATACCTCCATAGTGGTCACGTGGGCCAAACCACAGGCTCCCATAACAGGTGAGAACTGAAAATTCATGGCCTTCCTTGTTTTTATTTATGTTGTACTATGAATGGTTGAGGTGTGTGGGGTTTTTGTTTTTAGGCATTTTAAGAAAACAAAAATGTTGCAGCATGAGTGATCTTTCTGTAATGTGTTATGCAGATTATGTTCTCGAATACATAGTTTAACTTCCATTTGCTAATCTCTTAAGGATCTTTTGTAACGTGGATGTGTTTGCTTATATAAATTGTTTGCATATCCTCTGTTCCAGGCTACAGGGTTGTGTATTCTCCATCTGTGGAAGGTAGCAGCACAGAACTCATCCTACCAGATACTGCTACATCAGTGACTCTTAGTGAGCTTCTTCCTGGAATTGAATACAACATCACCATCTATGCAGTAGAAGATAATCAAGAGAGTGTTCCAATTATAATTCAGCAGGGGACCACAGGAACACCACAGAAAGGTAATCCATGGTTTTTATTATGTGAAAAGGAAAAGACTCCTCAGATCCGAGTCTTAATAGCATTGTTAGTTTTTGATCTTGCTGCAGATGGCCAGATCAGAATGCGGAATTCAGAAGTAATGTTGCAAAGTGAAGATTGTCCCACTGGGTGATCTTTTTGTTAAAACTAGCACAATTTTGAAACATTAAAACTGGCATAAATCTTTCTCATTCCAAAATAAATGTGTTTATTACAAAATTCAAATATTTATTTAGGTATGTCTATAGATATATAGTTGTTGGGTTATATTCATTTGAAATGTTTTGCTATAAAGTAACTTTTTTTTTTTTTTTTTTTTTTTTTTTTTTTTCTTTATCCTTTTAGTGCACGTATCATCACCAACAGAAATGCAGGTTATTGAACTAACAGATGTTAAAATCACAATCTCTTGGACCCCTCCTCCAAGTGAGGTATCTGGGTATCGTGTTATGGTGGTACCAGTTAGCCCCTCCGACTCTGCTACCCAGAATATCCCAGTTGGTAGGAACACCTTTGCAGAAGTTATGAACTTGACTCCTGGAACTACATACTCATTTGAAATCTATGCAGTGAGTCGTGGGCAAGAGAGTGAACCTCTAGTTGAACAGTACACAACCAGTAAGTAATTTTTTTTTTTTTTTTTTTTTTTTTCCTGTGTACACATTTAGAGAATACTAGTTATTCAAATAATATATATATATATTTTTTTATTTTCCTCTTACAGAACTTGATGCACCAACAAACATGAGGTTCCGTGATGTGACAGACTCCACAGTAATCCTCACCTGGACACCTCCTCGTGCTCAGATTGGCAAATATCTGCTTACTGTTGGTCAAACCCGGGGTGGACAGCCAAACCAATATAATGTAGGATCATCTGCAACGAATTACAAACTCAAAAACCTTCAGCCAGGCACGGAATATACCGTTTCTCTAGTGGCTTTGAAGGGCAATCAGCAGAGCACCAGTGCCTCTGAAACCTTTTCAACCTGTAAGTACAAACATAAGGCTTCTAGTTGGAAACATTTGACTGGATATATCCAAATGTGATCTATATTGTAGAACTTTTGCAGTGAAACTAGGAAATCATTTTAGAATACCAAATGCATTGTCATGTATTTCGCTATGAGAAGTTTACAGAGCGAAATTATGGTGTGACGTTCTAAATCTAGAGCAGTCACCATGAAACCAGTAGAACACCCACCACATCTGTTTCATTTACACTTTGCATTAAATTTGTGCTAAAGTTATTCCCAGGCATTGGGGTAGTGAATAGGTTAAGAATGTCGGCATTCTAAGAATTTTTCCCTGCGCTTTCCCTTCTACCTCGGTTATTTTTATTTATTTTTTATTAGATAGTCTCTAGCTTGGAGACCAGCATGCATGCTTAGTCCTTGTCTGCTACTACTTCAAATAGCTTTAACTGTTAAATGTGAAAACCATAGAGGAACATTCTGTAAAGGTGTGGTTTGCGCTGTCTGGCCACATCAAGCAGTCTGCTGGCTGGAGGTTGAAGCAGCCATTTTCAATGGTGAGCTTTATATCCTGGGATGATGATGGCAACATGGGTCACGATAAATGCGTACAGGAATTCCTCTTGATCAAACCAGCGCTGTGTTTGATCATGCGTTTAAATATAAATAACGTGTTTATTTATTTTAAACCAACACTTTCTTCTAAGAACCATAATTTTTTTTTTTCATCATCTTTTATATATTCTGAATGTCTCAATTGATCTTGCAGTGGAACCAGTTGGCTCTATCCCTCATTACAACACAGAAGTTACCGAGACCACCATAGTCATAACATGGACCCCAGTACCAAGAATAGGGTTCAAGGTAAGGGTATCTTCAGTATCCCTGTCATCCGCAAAGCATTTAAACCAAACCTAATGTACAGCGTAATACATAAAATTCTTTAGGATTGCTTATTTTTGCTTAGTTGGGTTATACTTATGGTACTTGGCTCATTATAGCACTGCTACCTTTCTCTTGCCATGCTTTCTGGTCCAGCAGTATGGTGAGTGCTTTAACTTTTATTGCATGGCCCTAAAGTGTATTGTGTGCAAAAGGAGGGTTGATGATGACACATCTAATTTGTACTTATTCATTCATACAGCTGGATGTGCGACCAAGCCAAGGTGGGGAGGCTCCTCGTGAAGTCATCTCAGAATCTGGCAGCATTGTGATCTCTGGTCTGACACCTGGCGTTGAATATACCTATAGTATCTCGGTTGTCCAGGATGGCGTAGAGAGGGACACTCCTATCACAAAGACTGTTGTGACGCGTAAGGATTCAATTTACATGCTGCATGGAAAGACTAGTGCAGTTATCTATAAGGCTGCTTTTGTGTTTTTGGTTTTTTTCTTACCCTTAATGTGAAACCGGTTTACTTGGTTTACTTTATTTTACCCTCTGCTGATGAAGTTGGGATTTTTGTTTTCAGCTCTCTCCCCACCTGTCAATCTACGCCTTCACCCAAGCCCAGATACGGCCACCTTAACGGTTTTCTGGGACAGAAGCACATCTCCAGGTAACCTTTGAATTTACCGTATTGGCTCGAATATAGGCTGCACCCTAAAAGTTTGGTGCTATTTTAAAGAAAAAATACAGTGGAATGGTAAAACCGTATTTTATCTAATGAACAGAAATACATGTATCTTAACATTTTGGTATCTAGCTTAACAGAAAACCAGTAGCCATTTTAAGGCCCCCCCCAATTAGTTCATAATGCAGCTTGCTTATAGATATGCCACTGCCCCCCGACTCCCTGGTGTCTAGCGAGGCTGTCCAGGTCATCTGCACGATGTGCACAGACAACCGCCGCCGCCAGTACTTCCGCCAGGGCTTCTATGGTGGAGCACTATAGAAGCCCTGGCGGCAGTGCCAGCAGCAGAGGTTGTCTACATGCAGATGCCCACAGGCTGCCGGAGAGTAGGATCCAGGCCCCCTGCAGCAATTGTAAATGAGAGAGAGAGAAAAAAAAATGCGTCGGGCAATAGGAATTGCACATCCCTGCCCTAAACTCTGATTTATAGGCCATATCCCCACTTTAAAGACTTAAGTGTGTGTGGGGGGGGATGCGGCCTATATGGTATATAAAATTAGAATATGTGTGTAATGTCTGCCTTTAGTCTTTAATGGTTACCATTACATCGCAACCTCCTGCAGTATGTTCAGCATGTGGTTTTGTAATCCTTAGGGGTCACTGGCTACAGAATCACCAACACGCCTACTACTGGCCAGCATGGCTATTCCCTGGAGGAAGAAGTGGACGCAACACACACTTCATGTGTCTTCGAGAATCTGAGCCCAGGGGTGGAGTACAACGTCAGTGTCTATGCCGTTAAAGGGGACGAGGAGAGTGTTCCCATCTCAGAGATTTTCACTCAAGGTAACTCTATGCTATCCCCTTCATAGCATAGGTTAAATTAATGTCGTTGTAATGGCAGTCTGATGGATTTTTTTTACTGCATCAAATGCTTTACAAATGGCTCATAATCACTTGCTGATACCTTGGTGCATCATACTTATTTATGTTTGCTGGTAAGAAACAAACCAAACAGTGTTATTTGAAGCTTGCAAACTTGTGAAATGTTCGCATGTAACCATTTAATAACCTTAAAATGCAATTCTTTGCTAAAAATGCTTAGCTCTTAATAGTATAATAGACATCCTCCTCTCATTTTTACTTGTACCTTATGAACCTAATTTACAAAACTGGTTAAACCATGAGTTCTATCAACTTGTAAGACCACTTTGCTCAGTGCTGTGCGATACGACGGCGCTATACAAATCTCTATGTAATAATAAAACCATTAACAAGTAGAACATGATGGTGGCAAGTGTTGACTGCATGTGCAGATTTTTGGCTTGGGGTCTGCAGAAATACATCAATGCCATTATTCTTATTATTGGCTAGTCTTGATGCACTTTGAATATCAACTGCTTTTTAATTGTGTTGCTTTTGTCTATCAAATTTTTGTTGCTTTTGTCTTAAATTTTCCCTGTAATTATGCAAACCATGATTGACCTGCTTTGCTTTCCCCTGCCTCTACACCTTCTGCTTCTTCCTTACTCACCCTGCCAGAGATCCCCCAGCTCACTGACCTAAAGTTTGTCGATGTAACCGACTCGAGCATTGATCTGAGGTGGACGCCTCTTAATTCCTCATCCATAATTGGCTACCGAATCACGGTGATCGCGGCGGGCGAGTCCGTACCTATCTACGAGGAATTTGTGGGCCCCATGGAGGGGTATTACAAGGTTTCAGGACTGGAGCCTGGCATTGACTATGAGATCAGCGTCATAACACTCATTAATGGCGGCGAGAGTGTTCCGACCACAATCGTACAGCATACGGGTGATTGCACAAAGCCTGCTGGTTTGCCGAGGGATAGGTAGAACTGTACGGAATCACCAGCAAGTTAGATGAGGGCTCAATAGCGTCATACAGCTAGAGAGCGCTTCAACTGAAGGAAAGTGAGCAGCATGGGCAAAAAAAACCCCAATCCTAAATCTTGTTTTGCATTGCATCATAGAACGTGCTGCATTTTGAGGGCAGTTGCGTTGCATGAGCACATGCTTGCTCTTTGATACGATCACAGCATTATATTTAATGTCCTTTGGCCCCCGGCCACTGCAGATGTATGTATGAAGTGAAATCTGCTCTGTCTATTGGTGACCAACATTGCTCAAACCAAGGCAGGCCTGTTTCCAGATCGAATTATATGAAACTTTGTTTACGGTTACAAGGGTTGTGTATTTTAGGACATGGAATTAGTAATACGCTGGTGATTCTCATTACAGAACTGCCCCTTCCTCTATGGAGCATGATAAAGAATGAGATGGGAAATGCATGCACTGGTTTGGGGTTTTTTTTTTCGGGGGGGGGCTTGTTTATAAAATTATCTTAAACTCCTAAATTACTGACTTTTACAAGATTGCAGTTGTGCGATCCTGTATAAATGCCTGATTTTCTGCATTGTTGCATATTTTCACATTGACTGGTTTAATTGTTTGAAGGCATTGGTAAACAGTCTGATTTTGGGAGTTCCTACATAATACGCTATTGGCTCGTGTTTTAAGATTGAAGGAGAATGTAGTGAATTAATGGACATGTTGCAAATATCTCAAAGAGCACGGTATAAGATCATTCAGGAAATAAACAAGTAGATCATACCTGGGGGGCAAATGCATTCCAGTTCTTAAGGGGAGAGGGGAACCAAAATGTTCCCATGGCGCTGTGAGACCAGTCGATAAATACAGGAGGCGGTTACTACTGCTTAACATGGGATGACTATTCTTTGAAATCCAGGGGCCATCAGTTTTTCACAAGGGGCATAAGATGATACATATGTTTAATAAATGACATAAGACACTTGGGTACCCTTTTATCTGATATTAGGTTTTGATTGAAGATCTAACCTTCAGTGCTAAAATATACAACAATACACAAAATGTCAGAACTGCATCACTGGTGGTGATGTACCATTGGTGGATTGTGTGGGTTTTGAAAGACTTTAAATTCTGTAAGGCAAGACCATACCTGTAATGCACAAATGTCTAGGGTTTTTGGAATCTCCATCTTTTTAAGATTTCTGCATGTCTGAATGCATGAAAATCTATTTTTCGCCATATGCTAACAAGCTACAACATTACCCTGTGTGTCTGGGGACATAGCTGTGAAATCGCCCCTAAAGAAGTCCTCAACAGTACTAATGCAAATAAGAAATCAAGTCTTTTAAAACCCATAGAATCGGGTACACCCTGCATGCATCTTGTGCATGGCATAATGTCTGGGATGGGTAATTGTGTCCCTTTTACAATATCAGTCTAATATGGATTTTTGTCGCCATTTTAGCTGTTCCTCCACCAACAGACCTGCGTTTTACCAATGTTGGGCCCGATGCCATGCGTGTCACTTGGGTACCTCCATCTTCTATTGAGTTATCCAGCTTCCTCGTACGATTTTCTCCTCTTAAGAAGGCTGATGATGTGACAGAGCTAACAATCTCCCCGTCTGATAACATGGTGGTTCTAACAAGTAAGATTCCAGATGAGTTGGGGTGCTATGATTGATCGTGTTACTCGATTATACTTCATGGATGCAATATGCTGGTATAAATAGATCAAAGACCTGTTGGCAGGATCATTTCTTACTTCTATCTGTTTTTTGGCAGATCTCTTGCCATTTACCGACTATCTGGTCAAAGTGTTCTCTGTTTATGAGGAGAGAGAAAGCACCCCTCTTAATGGAATATACAGAACAAGTGAGTACATGTGTCAACCCTTCCCTGTGTTGCCATTGTCTTCATTTTCCATGATTTATTTTGTTGTAGACTACCGTGATCATGTCTTCCAGCTTATATTTAAAGTAAAGGTACATGGTGCCCTGGGATTGTTAGAGGTGACCAGCTAACTACATTGTTTCAGTCCCCATGAGTGGCTGAATAGGCTTAACGCCCCAAAAGGTGGAAACTGGCAGTAAAGGTTTATGATGTGACTAGCCTCTTAAGTCTCCAGAAAGTGGTGCTTGGGCTTTACCCGATGAAAGCTGTGATGACAGCTGCCTGTTCTTGGCATGTGCAAGATGTGAATATTTGATTTGTCATTCTTACTCCATGAAGTAGAAGGCTGAGGCTTGGAGTTTTGTGATGGATATCCAAGTTTTGTTTTGTTCCTCGCAGCTATGGATTCCTGCATTTCAATCTCTGTTTTGAATATCCCTTATTGGGAGTCTAGCAAGATAAAACCCAGAATCCTCATTTGAATGGTTTCTGGAGATGCAATGCCCAAAGTATTTACTAGACCTCTGGCCTAACATTCCAGTAACTTTCATCTGTTATAAACATGACGGTAAATGATATCTTGGAGCGCTGTAGTTTTTTGTTAACATTTTTGCAGATACATGGCATCTTATTAAAGATAGCTGGCCAGCTCCTACATACATTCAGGCTGCTAAACTCCAAAGAATGAGACGGGTGCATAACTTTTTCTTTTCATTTTTCCCTCTTGTGTAGCTCTGGACTCTCCAACTGGAATTGACTTCTCTGAAGTCACTCCTAACACTTTCACTGTCCACTGGATTGCTCCTCGGGCACCCATCACAGGATACAGAATCAGATACCAACTGGAAAGTGGAGCTGGGCGTCCTAAAGAGGAAAGAGTGCCTCCATCCAGGAACTCAATTACCCTTACCAACTTAATACCCGGTTCAGAGTATATTGTCAGCATTATTGCAGTTAATGGTCAACAAGAAAGTGTACCACTTGTCGGACAGCAAGCTACAGGTTAGAATGAAGCCCTATAATGAGAAAAAAATGCGTCAGTTTCTGCTTTTCACACCAGATCTTTAATGTTGCGTTTTTTTTCTTGCAGTGTCTGATGTCCCAACGGATCTAGATGTGACCTCTACGACCCCAAATACCATCACTATTTCTTGGGAAGCACCAGCAGTGAGTGTGCGTTACTACAGAATCCTTTCTTCCCAGACCGGTAAGTCTGTGTAATTTTTATATATATATATATATATATATATATATATATATATATATATATATATATATATATATATATATATATATATATATATATATATTTTTTTTTTTTTTTTATAATTGCCTTCTACTAAAAGAAGCTAAAGTTCTATCATCTTGACCATTATTTCATATGTCTGAAGGTGGCCAAGGTCCAGTTAATGAGTTCACTGTACCAGGAACTTTCAACACTGCAACAATCAAAGATCTGCTGCCAGGCGTGAACTACACAATCACTGTGTATGCAGTCACTGGACGAGGAGACAGTCCTGCTTCCAGCAAACCAATTACACTAACCCACTCAACAGGTGAATATAGTCTAGATTCCATGTCATACCTTTATTTTTTTTTGGGGGGGGGGTTGTGTTGCTAAGACAATGTCTGTTTTTGGGTTAACATCTCCAAATGTGAATCTAAAAATCAGTGCATTGCATAGAATTAATTGAAGCTGTCCTTCTGCAGATGTTGACCATCCAACCGAAATGGAAGTGACCGATATTCAGGATAATAGCATTCATGTTCGCTGGAGCCCATCTCCTGGCCCGGTGACTGGATACAGGGTTACCAGTACCCCAAAAAGTGGTCAAGGAGAGACCCTTTCCCAAATTGTGCCTGCAGGTAGTTATGTTTTCTAGCTGGCTATGTGCCCAATTTTATGTTTGTTTTTTTTTTTTTTTTTTTTTTTTTTTAACCAGGCATTCATGCAATTTACTATACTGTATTGTGCTGTATGGGTTTTAAGAGTGATACTAAGCTGTTAATTTTATTTATGGACTTTTTGACTTCTTTGCGTACCTGTTATCAAAGTGTATTATCACCAACAGATAAAACCGAGATGACCATTGTGGGGCTGACTCCAACTGTGGAGTATGTGGTGAGCGTGTATGCTCAGGGTACAAATGGCGAGAGTCAGCCAATAGTGGAAACGGCTGTCACAAGTAAGTTTGCAAGTCTATGTATTTGGTTCCTTTGCTCCTCAATCTTGACATGGGCTAAAAAAAAGAAACTGACTAAATGTATCTTGGGAGATTTCATCTGAGACTTGACTATCCATGCAGGGCACCAAGTCATTATAACGTATCATACTTGTTTCCAATGAAGTGAAACATGACTTAATCAAGCTATGCTTTTGGCTTGCTTTGCAGTGCTTAAAAGCAAAACGTCTGTAGTGGGTCATAATCTGAAAAGAAAGTTTGGCTTGCTTCTGATGTAATTCTAATTTTTTTGGTTTGCGTTGTAATCTGTATAATACTGACATAAAATAAAAATAATTTTATGTAGGCTCTTCAGTGCTTAAATCATACACATAATCTAGCCTTCTCTCTGGCATATATGTGTATATATATCTTTTTAATCCTTGGAATTTAAGGTTTTAATGCAATTTGAATGCGGGCTTTTTTCTTTTTTGAATTGTATTTTAATATAGCCTTTGCATGCATTAGACAGTTTAATAGTTGTTCGTAGATTGCTGTTTAATTACAAATGCTAAATTCTGGCTTCTTAGTGATAACATTGCATAAACTTGAGAAGCACTTAAAATGTTTTCATGCTCTCAAGGCATCCAATATATAGATGCAGCCTTTTGCTTTGTGTTTTTGCTGTAGGAGCTAGCATACATGCATAACTGGCAATGACGGGGCTAACCATTTCACTGCCAACATTGTATACCCTTCTTGGCAGTTAAAGGGCTAGTGACTTCTTTCTCCCCATCTGCCTTCTAAACGGCTTAACTCTGCTAACTGCTTTCCTGGTTAATTTGCCTGACAGACATTGACCAACCTAAAGGACTGACATTCACTGATGTGGATGTCGACTCCATTAGATTATCTTGGGGAGTCCCAGAGGGTCAGGTCACCCGCTACCGGGTCACTTACTCAAGCCCAGAGGACGGAATTAAAGAATTGTTTCCTGCTCCGGATGGGGAAGATGACACTGCAGAACTGCACGGTCTCAGACCGGGCACAGAGTATACTGTGAGCATCGTGGCTTTGCACGATGATATGGAGAGCAAGCCCCTAATTGGAATCCAGAGCACAGGTATCTCCAGGGGCATGGTAACTTGTCAGTCTTTTGGCCCTCTGGTTTTCATCTTCGTGTTGGGTGCATGCATACACTCCATTCACCCTGAGACCAACTCTTCCATTGTCGTTCACCGTTCCACGTGCTCATTTATGTGTTTTTATTTCATTTTTGTCTTTAACCCTACTTTTTAAACTCTCTTCAATATGTCTTGTTGGTAGACTTTTATATAGCCTTTGATTAGTGTGATGCATAAACAGTTGGGTCTTGCATGCTTTGTGTCTCCATGGTCCACCCTTGTAAATGTAAGTCACCGTTGCCCACCGCACCTTATTCTACATTGTTGAATTTATTTTACAGCCATACCCACTCCTACAAGTCTTCAGTTCTCCCAGGTCACACCAAGTGGCTTTACTGTTAGTTGGCACGCGCCCAACGTCCGGCTTACTGGATATCGCGTGCGTGTGAATCCCAAGGAGAAAACCGGGCCTGTGAAGGAAATTGAGCTAGGCCCTGGTGTAACAACAACCACGTTGAGTGGGCTAATGGTGAGTTCTTTTGGGTTTTTTTTTTTTTTTTTTGTATTGTGAAGAACTGGTTCCAAGTGTCTTGTCCGCTTACTTTGTGGGTTCACCAATATTACCAACCTTATACTTTTACTCTGCCAATAAAATCCTGACCTGTTCTACAGTAAAAGTAAATTTGCTTTAACCCTTAGGTTGCAACCAAATATGAAGTGAATGTATATGCTGTGAAGGATCACCTCCAGAGCCAGCCTCTGCAAGGCATAATCTCCACCCTTGAGAGTAAGTAATCGTACCACCATCTGCTTCAATTATAAAAGACTTCTTATTTGCAGCAGCATTTTCTGGCCAAGAGGAGCAGGTCTCTACTGCGCCTCTGCTTTAATGGGTAGTTAATCAGGGAGACCTGATGTCCATAACTGGCCTGCTTACACTAGGGAGGCATGTGCCTTTCCGGCCGATAAGCCTCCATTCCATGCATCCAAATTTAAATAAATTTTTTGTCTGTGCTAAACTACATTTCTGTATACAGCACTATATTATACACAAGAAAAATATATTGAAGTGCTGTAAGTGCAAATATTTAAGGCACATGTATGTTTGTGCCAATACACTGGAGAATGATTAATACAATTAATGTGAATTGTCAGTCTCATTCGGTAGTATTGGCGATAATTGAACAGTTGTCTATTGTTGGTGACAATTCTTTATAACCTTGTGTCTTCTACATTTCACAGATGTTAGCCCTCCACGTCGTCCAAGAGTCACAGATGTTACAGAGACAACTATAACTATTACTTGGCGCACAAAGACTGAGACAATCACTGGCTTCCAAATTGATGCTGTGCCTTCAGGTGGTCAGATACCAATCCAAAGAATTATCAGCCCAGATGTTCGCACTTACACCATCACAGGTACAGCGTTGGTCAACACTGTTGGAACGGGACGGAATTGCTCTTAAGGGTAGTTGGGTGGTTTTGACTTATGTGAATCGCTTCTTCATTCAGGTCTGCAGCCTGGCACAGACTACAAGGTCTATCTGTATACCCTGAATGACAATGCTCGCAGCTCTCCTGTGACACTTGACGTATCTACAGGTAATTTATATTGTTGTAGAGGCAGCTTGACATAATGCTTTTGTCTACACAGTGTTCATAATTTCTATTAATACTCTGCATTTCCCCTTTAGCTGTCGACAGCCCTTCCAACTTGCGTTTCCTCACTACTACCAGCAATTCGCTGCTCTTCTCCTGGCAGCCTCCTCGCTCCCGTATCACTGGCTACATCATAAAATACGAGAAAGTTGGGTCTGTACCCAGGGAGCACCTGCCTCGTCTTCCAGCTGGAACCACTGAGGCCACCATTACAGGTAAGCAGGTTCTCCCGTTTACAGACGTTTGCGACAACAAAAAATAACCGGACGTTTCATTTATAAAACGTTAGTTTAGAGGTGGGAAAGTCGGCTGTGGCAGGGACTCGTACGAAGCACCAAAACCGGAGAAAAGGTGCTTGAGCTGCTTTTGGCATACGTGTTATGGAAACTGTGATTCAAACCTCTTGGCATGTATTATGCAAACCTGTACTTCTACATGTCTTGTGTATCAGATGAATTTAGGTGGTCTGGAACTTTTATTCCGTCTGAACTTAATTGTTGTTGGAGCGTAGGCCTGATGTTCTGAAACTGTTTAAACTGCATCTTTTAACTGAGGTTTTTTCCCCACCGTGAAAGGATGATTGCGTTCGTACCGTTCTGGAGTAACCAGTGAAACCGTTTAATAATTTCAGCAGGAATCTGACATTCTTGAAACGTTTTTGCAGGCTTGGAACCCGGCACTGAATACATAATTCAGATAATTGCAGTGCGTAACAATCAGAAGAGTGAGCCGCTGACTGGGCGCAAGAGGACAGGTATAAATGCAGACCAGCTCCCTGGAAACTGATTTGATTCATGTGTTTGTTTTTGTTCTCTCTCTACCCTATACACCACATTGAATCTCTAACATCCATTATGTAAGCTGTCCCTGAGGTCTGTGCTTTGGTAGGCAAACTGACTTTTGCATCCATTTATCTGCAATAAATATAACGTTCCATTTCTTAAATCACTATTATGGATAGTACCCTGGACTAATACGGCTGGTATGATAATTAAATGATTAATTTGCAAACCAAGCCATTAATTTGTAAAATGGGAGACATGCAGGCAAGTTGAACATTTTTGCTCTGTCTTATGGACCTATAACTGTGCATTATGAGGAGCCAACTTTCCTGAGTTTCTTGCAAAATTGGCTAATCTGGTTTCTATGTGATATGCAGTTAAAGTGGAGAGATTGTTTGAAAGCCCTAATATAATGCATTTTTTAGTTTATATCTTGCATGCGGAGCTCACTGGGGTTGCTAGTCAAGATGCACAGTGAAGTCGGAGTTAAAATGTTCAACTTTCTTGGAGACATTTCAATTGAGCCAAACTTCTCTGCTTTTGGGCTCCATGTTTCACTGCCCAATTTGAAATTGAAATCTGCTTTTGCCTGAAAGCGTGTTTTAAATGCCAATGTGCCAATTAATACCTGTTGCACTATGGATTCATAAACTGAAGGACCACAAGAGTGAGTTTGCAGCATTTGCTGACCACCGCCGTAAAGTGCTTCTGTAGTAGATATTCTTTGATATTGCCTGCAGTATATGCAGCTCTTAAGCTAATGCACGGATATGTAATTTGTAATTTAAAGTAATTCTTCTAGATCAGTGTTGCCAAAATGCTTAGTCCTGGCAGTTTGGGCTGCAAATCCCATGGCCTTAGAGGTTCAGTATGGATGGGAGTTGCAGTCTGTAGCTGGAACGCCGCGAACTGGCAAAGCCTGGTCTCCGTTTAAAACCAATCCTATAATTAATATTGCTGTGGTGGAATCGTGTAATCTGGTGCTTGTTAGGCAGCTGACTACAACAGTAGGTATAGTCTTAATGCCACTAGATGTTCTGGGGTTTCTATAAGCTGCATATTTGCCACAATTAAAGTTCATACCCTTTCTAGGTACTGAGCTATAAATGAGGTGATATTTTTATTCATTTTTTTTATCCTATGCCATCATCACACCATAAGTGGTTTACCTATCTAAATGGTGTTTTGTACAACTTGCAAAGTTTAGGATAAAAAATTTTCATTGCAGGATTTTTTTATTAAAAAAAACAATGTACTGGTAACTGCAGCATGACCCTTAAATACATTATTTTTTTTTAATGTTCCAAAATCACTACCTACTGTTGATGTAAGTGTATCTGTACCAATGTTTTGTGTACCGGTACCACTTGCCATTTCAGCTGCTGGCTTTGACTAATGCTTTGCTCTTATCGCTTCTAACTGTTTGGCCAGATGAACTTCCCCAGCTGGTTACTCTCCCGCACCCTGAGCAAGGCCCTGAAATCCTCGACGTGCCCTCTGTAGAGAACACACCCTTGGTCGAGCACACCGACTTTGACAATGGTAACGGTATCCAACTTCCAGGCACCAACGGGCAGCAGCCCAGCCCTGACCATGAAGGGCAGGTCATAGAAGAGCATGGCTTCAGAAGTCCAGTAGTACCTACAACCGCTGTGCCTCTGAAGCCAGGGCAGTTTACTCCTGGAAGGCATGTACCAGAGATGGACACTCGGCGCCCTCATTACAGAGGCGATTATGATGAAAATTATCCTCATGGATTTGGACCTCAGCACAACGATACTGGAATTCAAGAGGTGGCATCACAGACCACAATTTCCTGGAGACCTTTGTTGGAAACCACTGAATATGTAATATCCTGCCACCCTGTAGGCCATGATGAAGCCCCTCTGCAGGTAAAGCCATATAATTGTGCATATTTCTTAATGAATAATATATAGCTGCTGCAGTGTAGACTGATCAGATTTTGTTTTTATTCTTTTGTTATAAAAAAAAAAAACTTATTGGTAAGATTCAGAGTACTGCCAATTAGAATTTACAACACAAACTCTTACTTTGCATTTTACCTTTTAGTTTACAGTCCCTGGATCTTCTAACAGTGCTACACTAAATGGTCTCACACGTGGGGCCACCTACAATATTATAGTAGAGGCATTGAAAGGATTGGATAGACACAAGATCCTGGAGGAATTGGTGACTGTCAGCAATACTGGTAAGTCTCTAATGATTGACGAGGTGAATATATATGTACAAGATATCCAGCAAAGCACCAAATGAATAGCTGGTAATATATATTATAAACTTCACCTATGACTCCTGCTCTTTCATTTGTAATTTGTACAGCATTAGCCTGTGATATAATAACTAATATATTTGTTTTCCCAATATTCTCTCAAGTTCCCTCTAGCGGAGATCTGCACCCCACAGAGGATACATGCTACGATACGTTCAATGGTGCCCAATATTCGGTGGGACAGGAGTGGGAACGCATGTCTGAGTCTGGCTTTAAGCTCTGGTGCAAGTGCCTGGGATACGGAAGTGGACACTTCAGATGCGACTCCTCCAGTTAGTATAAAGCTTTCAAACATTTTCGCCGTGAGGCACAAAGTATTTCAGTGATGTGCTGGCTTGGCTCACAAACATATTCTGTGGCTTCGAGTATGAGGGAAGGAGCGGGTGAAAGACTCATCCTTTAATGCTGACGTACAGACGTTCACTTGTGAGACTATTTCACCTGTGCAATGGTAGTGAACAAAACGTCTGTCATCTGTAAATTACTGATTCAAATGATGTCATGGATTCATTCCAATGACTCTAGTCTATAATCTGACCAGAATTATGCTTCGTTGACATGGTACAGAAGCGATTTTACCAGTAATGTAAATGCAGATGAATCTTTCTGTTTCCTAAAACTCTACAGTAGCATTAGTGGAATTTATCCCAAGGATAGCACTCATGTTACAGAGGCTATTAATAGTACCAGCATTGTGGATAATTTGCAATCTGTAATGTGGCAGCATAATACCGTAATTCTAACTAACCTTTTTTTTGGTCAATTGCTCGTAGAATGGTGCCATGATAATGGAATTAACCATAGGATTGGTGAGAAGTGGGATCGTCGTGGAGAAAATGGGCAGATGATGAGCTGCACATGTCTTGGAAACGGAAAGGGAGAGTTTAAGTGTGAACCTCGTAAGTAGAAGAGCTAAACATGCTTCTGTATCTTTCAATGCAACAGTGCTTCATTCTTTCTGTGACACAAGCAGCATATTATAGCACCCCTGTATGTAGTGCATTGTTTTGTTTTATACACAATTGTTTAATATGGAATTGATACCGAATATCATATATTCTGTAATCTTTGTGGAGAATATGCGTGCGTAAAAATGGTTCCTTGTGAGACAAAGTAGACTGGAGGAGCTCATTGTTTGCTTAGGTAAGGAACATTTCTAATCTTATTTTTGTTTGTTTTTTTTTCTTCCTCAGATGAAGCTACTTGCTATGATGATGGGAAGATGTACAATGTTGGAGAGCAGTGGCAAAAGGAATACTTGGGGGCCATCTGTTCCTGCACATGCTATGGAGGAAAGCAAGTAAGTGACCACTTGTTAAGCCAGTGGCTGCTGTGAGCATGGGAGGTGTTGCCATGAGTGGATGAAACTAGATTCATGCACATGTGGCTCTTTTGTTCCTCGGTAGCTGTCATCAAAGTTAATTACCCCATTTCTTTGCATCAGGGCTGGCGTTGTGATAACTGCCGCAGACCAGGTGCAGCTGCTATCCCAGATGGTGCTACTGGACAAACACTCTCTCAGTTTACACAGAGATACCAACCAAGCACAAATTACGTAAGTATCCGTGTGGTCTACCCAAATGAAAAGTTTATCGCTGTCAATCTATCACCAGCCATGAGATTAAAGGTATATGTGACAGTGGAACTGGAGGCCTTCTGATAAGATATCACATTATCCTACCTAAAGGTGCATCACATCAGTGTTTCCATGGCTTGCTCATGTTAAGATTCTAAATGGCATGTGTTCATATTCAAATGTTTAACAAATGTAGTATGTTGGCAAATTATTCCAAATGTTCTACACCTGGATAGGTTATAGGACTAATACCAACTATATAACAGCTCAAATATCTCCCAAGATTACTTTGGTTAGAGATGATGCGCGTTGCACTTTATATATACATAGCTTCATTCATAGCATTGATGGCATCTGTATTGTTTTGTAATATTACCCTGTTTTGCCTGTACTACACTTTATTTTTTTTTTTCTCTCTCCTTTCTTCCCATCCAGAATCTGAAATGCCCTATTGAATGCTTCCTTCCATTGGGCTTTCCAGCAGACACTGAACATTCTGAGCCAAACAAAAACTAAGAACATGATCACAGGATCATGGGAATATATAGGGGAAACATGAAGCACAGATACAAGGGCAAAAATTGGGAAATATTCCTAACTTATCTGGGTGGAAAATCCAAAATGGCTTAAAATTTTGACCTGGAGTACTTGTTGCCATTCAGTATTTTGATTGTAATTGTCTTAATATGCTTTTAAAATTTGTTTTGGGAAACCAAAAGGGAAGTAGATTTTTTAAAATATAAAACCTTTGTTGTAATGGGCAAAGAAATGTCCTTTCGCATCAAGTTGTTAGAGGAAAATCTTATAGGAAGTATCTCCGGTTCATGGAAGCCTGTACCGCATTGCAGTAGTGTATGGCCTGGATAATATTACAGGCAAAGTCAAAGGGACCCTTCTGCTTATTATGTTATGCATCCCAAGACTGCTGCTTCTGACAATCTGCACAATCCTAATTCCTTTTCCTGCACAATCCTTACTGATCCCAATCCTTTTACAAACCTTCAGTGTTATTTATCAGTGTCTGCTTCCTCTCCAGAGGATTCCTTCTATTTTACTAAGAAAAAAAATGTAATTCTGAGGTCTAGAAAGTGATGGCAGTTGAATTTGATGTAATTATGGTTGGTGATTTTTAATTTTTTTTATACTGTATGTGCCAAAGCTTTTACTACTGTGGAAAGAACTCTTCTTTTAATAAAAAGGTATTGAAAATTATTATTGTGTGTGTGTGTGTGTTCAGTGTTTGATCCAGTAAAGGGTTTTATAAAATTCCATATAAAAAGGCTGATTCGATAAAACTGATTATAATGCAGCCGTTCACATTAATGTATTGTGCTGTGATACTGCGTTTGGGCTGATGCAAGGGGGAAAAAAAAACAAAAAAAAACAAAAAAAAACAAAAAAAAAAAAAAACAGTCCATGCAAGACACCAGATGGTCATGGAAAAACTATATAAGGTTCATGCAGTATTATGATTTGAATTGTAAAGCACCATCATACTCTGCAGAATTGTACAATTTGTAAACGGGACATAAGTAGTGCATGACATAACAATTTGGACTTCCAGAAGCAAATGTTAACGGCAAGGCTCAAAGGATCTTACAATCTAGAATACTATATCGAACTTAAGCTATATAAATATTTTAGGATGTGGTGTCAAACTTATAATCTATTGCCATTAAACTTTTTTTTTTTTTTTTTTTTTTTTTTTATATGCCCATATGGTATCACTAGGGGCCACAATCACTGCTGCATAATATATTTTTCCACAGAAAACATGCAAATACAGAAAAAAACCTCAATTCCTAGGGCGGTCACACTTAAGGTCTTTCTTGGGGAAGCAATTGCCACTCATGTAATCGTTATCCACCAAATATGTAAACAAAACTCATCAAATCGCCCTCTTCCCCAAAAAGCCCACATAATTTAACTTAAACGTGATAATATAGCATTCTTCCTTACTAAAACCTTTTTATTTATTTTATAACCCCTGGACAAAAAGCACAAACCATGACTAACACAAAAACCCCACCCATCAAATCTTGGCATATACGGTAAAATTGAATTGAATTGCCATGAGTAAGCATATCAACTTTCTTATTTGCTTTCCCACTAACCAATCTTATACAATCCCCTCCTAACTAAACCCTAAAGTTCCCTACTAATGTTGTTTATTAATAAATGCCCACCGAACCACTGATATAAACATTGCATTTTAAAATACAGAGCTTCTGATCATTGCCTGTCTATAGGTTTCCAAAACACTATCACACTCAAAGAAGTAACCCAGATGTGCTGAAGCTGCCCTGCCCAGTATCCAAGAGGACAGCATCGGCCATGCCGACAGTGAGCACTATTGGAGCACAGCGATGGACTACCGTCAGGAATTGCAGGACATAAACTCATGACACAAGACATACTATTAACAGGGCCCTCTAATACTCTATATAGCTCAAGCAACGAAGAATCAATTTTCAAATACTTTCATGTGTGTTCTTACCTGGTAAAACACTCCCTCTGCTGTGCATGTCTGATGCCAGTTTGTTGCTTTAAGTGCTCCATTTTGAAATCAGTAGGAACCCCCCCTCCATAACAAGGGTGTCAGGGTCACAGTAGGTATTATTGTGCAAGCAATCACTGGAGTTGTCAGTGCCTAGTATTTTGTGCACTACTGTAAAAAGGGCCCACTTCCAAAATAATTATGTACACCGTTGCAGTTGTTAGACATATACAATGGCCAGCAATCTTGGTCCATTCCTTTCTCATATTCCCGGGTCTGACATGAATCACTCCCTTGAGGTCATACGATTTCAATCAGGTTAAGGTCAGGACTGATTGGGCCACTCTGTCGATAAACCACTGTTGCCAATTTACTCCTGTGCTTTGAATTGTTGTCCTGTTATATCATGACATCCCTTACATTCTTCTGCAAGATGTTTCAACTTGGGAATTCATTTTTCCATTGATACCCGAGATGGGGAAGCCCCAATAAAAATTAATCCATATAAAGAGCCAGGAAGGGAACTACAAAGCCAGGGGCCACTGCCCCACTGTCAGCAGTCTACTCACTCAGGGGAGAGTTGTGGTTTCAACTCCCTTGCTTAACTATTATGCAGGACCAGCACTGGTTTCTCAAGAAAGACTGAGTTGGCTCTAATGTATAGTTGAATAGTGAAGGAATAGCTACTTAACCTTACATTATACAGGGCTAGCCAAGTCCTAGCTTGAAAAGAAGCTCACTGGGATCTGTTTCTGCAAATGTCCATGCTGTAGGAGAGGGGCTTCATGCACAGATGGCCCCCTACATCACCCAACAAGTATGGTATTCATGTTGTGCAAGGAGATACATAAAATGCACTACAGCAAGTGGGTGACCCTTTCCACCAGGGGCACTGGAGAAATTGCCCCATTGTTAATCCACCCCCAAGCAGGGGAAAGGAGACTGTCCTTATGTATTTGCCATTAACAACTCATCTGTAATTTAAACCTCTGCCAGGTTGTTTTAAATATTCACAGAAACGTTGATGCCCCTATTCTCTACCTACACTCTCCCTCCCTTAGGCTGTGGGATGGGCGGATTTAACAAATCTTAACAGCAGGATGTCGAAATGCCCCAAACCTTTATGTAAGTCGGGGTATGAGGGAGGGCAGGGTAATACAACGGCTCACAAAAAAGATAACGCTTAAATGTTAATGGAGTTTGCTGTCAAGTTGTGACATATGAGCAGTAAGGAATGTTCGTTAACCCTTAAACATGAGTGAAAATGTAAACCTGCATTTATAACCCCATTGGTTGGACCTCTAGAAGTTTGCATTTGCAAGAAGCTGCATTTGATTTTTATGCAGAAATGAAAAAAACAAGAGATCAAGATACAGATGTCCAACCTGAGCAGTAAATATATTACACACATTTCAAAAAAGGTGATAGCAGCTTGCTTTAATTGAAAATACAAGAATGGATCACAACATAGAAACCAGACATGTAAGAAGAGTAAAGTGAACTAGAACAAAGAAGAGTTTGAATTGCAACAATTCCAAAGAATGTTGCTGGAGTTGTGTAGCATGAAAGCGCAATACAACATCCTTCTGTTTTATGCACGGCGAAAGACTGCTAGAAGCACTTATGTTTAACCGTATGGAATATTCAGTAAATTAAACTGTAATGCACAAAACTCAAACAACATGTCAACCGTTAGTGGTGGAAGAGACGCAGGTTTGTATGCACCAGGATAATGCCCAGCTGGTCACAAGCATCAATTATGGCTTTGTCAGCCGCAGAACCCGCAGGAGCAGCGATGAAGTCAACACCACTCTGTTTAAATAAATAGAAACAACAATCATTACCCCAGTATCATGATACACATCTGCACAATCTAGACAAAACATATCTAGAACATTCTGTGGGTTTAGGCAGGGATCACGGCATGGAGATTGTAATCTCTCAATATCAAGACCCTCTTTCTGCTGTCAGCTTTGTGTATTCCTGGTACATGTCACTACCAAACACCTTAATATGCGTTTAGCAACATCTCCCGAGTACAGGGATACCACCCATGCATCAGTTTGCTGGGTGGCTAACAGACCACGATTTGGGAGGTGCGCATTTCAGTTTTTCAACTTGGAATTTAGCATCTGGTCATACCGGCCCTACAACCTATTTGGGACATCTTGACGTTAGCGAATTCAATTTACCCCATCAAACCATATATTTTTGAAAACCAGACACCCCAGGGTATTTCAAATGCTCTTTATATACATACATTGCATCGCCAGCCTTTGTCAAAGCTTGTGGCAGTATTTTTGTTGTGTGATATACGGTATGTGGTATATTAATACCGATTAATGCAGCATATATCACAGCAAGTCTAGAGAAATTAACAGATTTTCTATACGGCTTTCTGGAAACGTAGATCACTGATTCTGACTTGCACCACTTCTGCCTGTATAAATGTCCACATCTGCTTTTTCTACAGTTGACCACCAGAAATTTTTATTTTCCAGTATAGGTTAAAGAATGTATTTCTAGTACATCGGACAATAGACTGCCCGCTTTAAATGACTGGAGTTAGGTTATGCCCTAAACAAACCTTTTTTGCTCTATCCAAATTATCTCTGAAAGGAAAGAAGGCATCAGAGCCAAGGGAAACACCACTCAAGGTAGAAATCCATTCCTTTTTGTCAGCATCTGTCAGCAGTTCTGGTGGCTGCTCAAACAGAGTCTTCCACTGTATAAGCTCCTCCTAGAAATAGAAAAGAAAGAAAGAAAGAAAGAAAGAAAGAAAGGGTATCAGTCCTATATGAAAAGGAGGGGAGCTCAAACACAAGTCAAAAAACAAAAAAAACAAAACGAAAACAATAGAAGAAAAAACACTAGTCTCAGCTAGCCTGACTTAGGAGGTTATTATGCTAAATTCACTTCATCGTTCACAATGTTTTGGCTGTCCCATTAAAATCCCACTTAATATTCAACTAGGCCCAATGTACACATTTATACTGCAAAAAAAAAAAAAAACAAGTATACAAGTATACCTGATATTTCACAGAAATATTTATAAAAAGAACAAAAAAAAAATAAAAAAATAAAACTTCCTCACCTCTGTCAAGGTTCCGCTCACGTACTGATCAATGGCGTTTGATATATCTGCCCTCTTCACGCCAGCTTTGAACTTCATGCCCAGGACTCGTGGGTGATGTCGCAACCACCAGTTATCAGCTTTGTCCCCAGCTAACCTTGTACAATGTATACGGGACTGCTGGCCGGCCCCTGCACCAATCACCTATCAAAGAAGCGAGATCAGTAAAAACATACAAAAGTGTTGTACTAAATACAAGGCTTACACCAAAAGCTGTAAATATTTACACTGCCATCTCCACGGGACAGGGCATTAAACAGACATTTAGATAACCCGAGAAGGGACAGTTATTTACCGTACATTCGGTTTCTATGAAATGGAAGGAAGTGTTGGGCACAGTCTGCACCTTACCTCATACCGAGACTCAATCTGACCTTTACCAGTCAAACTAAACTTAAATCCTATCGTCAATGAACCACTGTTGCGGCTACAAAGATTATTGTGCGAGTAAAATCACTCTTCACATTTCCAACCAAACCCACAGTTTCAAGGTATGTGATCTAGTCTAACACTTTGTTCTGATACCGGCTACCAACTTGGACTGTGCAGAATACTCCGGCAGTGAAATGCATTGCCATATTGTTCCCAGAAAGTACAGCATATTTTTACTAAACCAATCATCACTAAAATTAAGTCATATAAGCAAGGTTGGACACTCATGCCATTGTGGCTCAGTATCGAATTTGAGGGCCGATAACTAATCTGCCCATCTAGACTGCACCTTTTGTTTTTGAATAACAAAACACACCATTCTATGTACCAGTTTATCCCATGTAGATGTAATGGTCAAGAGAACAGAATTCACTTAGTTCAGAAGGTTACACAATAGTATAGTAGACTGGCGTATCACACGGGTAGGGTGGCATCTCACATCTCCAAACATTGATTTGGGATCAACTACAATGGATTGTTCTTACTAATAGATCCAGTTCCACCACTTTGATCTTTATCCAAACCACTGAAAATATTGTTTTGTATAAAAAGGGATTTGTGATTGAGACATGTGAACTAAGCATTACATTACATGCTTTTGAAGCTTGCAGTGACAAAGCCCCTAAAGAAAGGAGAGAAAAGCCTATTCTTGTATCTATACTTAAGTTTGAATTGTATAATATTCCATTCTAAAATTATTCCGTTTTCATGATAACACCCATTCAGGATAAAAAAAAAAAAAAAAAAAAAAAGAAAGAAAAGAAACAAGACATTACCTGGCCATCCTTTGCGTAGCAGACTGAATTAGACTGAGTGTATTTCAAAGCGACAGAGGCTACAATCAGATCTCTAACTGCTGATTCCGGGAGCTACAAGATAGAATGGGTTTTGTTTAGACCACCAGATGTTGCAGGATAAAAATAGTTAAAAAGTATGCAAGGGTCTCAGGCAGGGAGTAACAAAACTAATGTTAAAAACTGCCAGTAAACATGAAAGAAACTTCATCCAACTGTTAAGAGGAAAAAGTAGATTAAAAAGTCTATGAAAGAGTATGTGAGTGATGACATCAGATAGTTTGTCCCTGCGCTCCCCTAACAGTGCCACAGTCTACAGTGGGATTACATGCTCAGTGTGTCATCTGATATCTTCTCACGAAGCCTGCTCATTTATTGACCCAAGTATGGTTTAGCAAATAACGTACCTCTTTTTTGGCAGTCACCACATTGCTGAACAAAGCCCTGTCTATGAGACCATCATTCCTCTTCTGCTCTAGCTGAAGGCCAAAGAGAGTCCGAACCTCAGTCCCATCAGGCTCGTATGCAGGGTCCATCTGAAAGTACAGAGGAAAAATTTAAAACAAGCCACTCTAGTCTGATCCCGTATATATGTACAGTAAACATTTCCCACAACAGATCTGGCACGATCTTAATGTCTATTTATAAACCTCCTAGTCCCATCTTTTCTATATTAGGTTTTCCCCCCCACCAAATTTCTCTTCTGAATAACATGATTTCTAAACATCTATAAACAACACTCATGTATAATGCGCTTCAGTCACATAGGATCCATCAAATTAGGCTAGGCTTGTCTATATAGTGCCAATTTGACCAAATAGGTAGTTATTCATTAAGAGTCCAAAGTCCTGATGAAATACCTGGAGGATACAGTAACTTCCATTCTTCTTTTTAGACAATATTTTCAGGGCTTCCTCTTCATATCCAGGAGCAATAATACCATCTGAGACCTAAGATAGTGTAAGAAAGAGGCACATTTCAAAATCATAAAAAAAAACAATGTGTTTGTAAATAATCTAAAGGTGCTTAATGTTCTGCATCATAAATGCACAGGAAATGTTACAATAACAAAAAACAATCCATCTACTTTTGTCAAAACGATTTCACCAAGGTCTGCAAGGACAAAAAGCTTCAAATGTGATGCATCCATGACACATGGACGCACAAAATGATTGAAACGATAAACTCCAAGAGTGCACCCACTTGCGGAGCTTGGATGAGAAGGGCCAACAGTGGCAGGTTTCTTCAGGAAGAAAGGTTGAGGTGGCCCTGCCTAATGCATAATTCAATGGGGAGTATACAGAAGAAATCTCACTCATTTAGCTATAGATTATACAGGGCCAGTCAAGCTCACGCTGCAAAAAAGCTAATTGGAGCTGGTTCACATTAAAGGGAATACATATTTCAGTTTCATTATGAACCATATACCACAAAGTTTACTCTGTCCCCTCATTTACCTCTCGAGATATTATTTTTGCTGTGGTAACATCGCATACGTCAGAAATTGCAATGAAATCACCAAATGAAGACATCCTGTCGGCGCCTGTAAAAATTACACAAAGGAATTAGACTGCTAGAAACAGACAGCAGGATCCCTCCCCCTCCCAACGTATCACCAAACGTCTAAAAGCTCGTTACCTCTAGCTCTGGCGTAGGCTGTTGCTAGAGGTGTAAGTGTTTGGAACAGATCGTGGACCATGCAGACACGTGCCTCTTCCTCTGATAAAGGTACTCCCACAGCAGCACCTGGTGGACAGAAGCGAGAATGCACCCAACTCAAAAAACACTTGTCTCACAAAATACGGTACATGAGGATATCAAAAAGCAGTTGCAATAGTTTAAAAGGTCCAAACAAGTAGGATGACTTCCCAGAAAGGAGCACACAAAATGCAGAAAGCTAGCATTGCATCAAAAATGTACAAACAAAAATCCTGCCCTTAAACCTATGTCCCAATAACTCTTTTGGCATTCAAAAAAAAAAAAACAAAAACAAACAAAAAAAAGGGCTTAGCGTTACCTGCAGGACTAACATGTTTGAAAGAAGTAGCAGCCGGCAACCCCACAGCGTTCTTCAGCTCTCTCACCAATTGCCAGCCATTCAGAGCATCACAAAGGTTAATAAAACCAGGGGAACCATTCAGCACTGAAAGACAGAGTCAGATGAAGGCTTGTGAACATCTAAGAAAAAAACCAACAAACTTTACTTACGATTCAAAAGATTTACATTTTTTTAAAAATACATTTAATTAAAAAAATGCACTGGTCTATTAGAAATTTGATGGTATGAGCCACGACGCATCTGGGTTTTTAACATACAGAATTCCGGTTCAGGTTATATCTACAGTCAGGGACCTAACCAACCTGTCAGTGGTAAACGTGGCCCACAGGTATAGATCTGAGCAGGGACTTGATGAGGGTTTATGCCATACCGGAGTGAGAGTTGAGAGACACCTTTACTATATCGCTTTCTAAAATAGTCTGAGATGGCATCATCGTACTGAGCGGTGTGAGTGAATGCCTGTAGAGAAGAGAAAACAGCACCATTATTTAACTCTAAGAACGTGCTTCATGCATCATTAGCATAATTCAGTCCCAGTGCAAAGCTTGGAGTCTTCCTCAAACTGATGGGATTGAGATATGAGGTGGGACCCACAGCGTACCTTCAGAGCCAGCTGGCAGCGTTTCTCCAGGGTTGTATCCTTCTGTTCAGACTTCTCCATTTCATCAGCAGTGCTCTCATAGTCACCGGGGTCACAAACAACAGTGACACGGGCATGGTTTTTGGCAGCCGCACGCAGCAGTGTTACACCTCCTTAATTAGGAGAGAAGAAAGCAGAAAGTGATATTGAACAAGACACATAGAAACTGCACAATATGACACATTAGTTGAAGTATATAAAACTCAGTTGGGAGAATCAATGTACCAGATTTAATGGTACATCTCCTACATTTTTACAAATGTATCTTCAAATTATAATTGGCAGCAGTTTTCCAATTATTGGTACAGAGATGTGTATCGAGCAAGTACTAACCTTAAGAATTACTAATGTGGACAAGCCTAACAGATATAGATTATATATAGATATTCATTTTTCTTTTTTAAATAAATTTCCCACGGGAAGATGCAATACGTAAAAGTACAATTTTGGCAACAATAAGTGCATGCTTTAAAAAAACGCTGCTAAGGTTCTTGTTCCACTGATAGCATTCTAGGGAAAACGCAGACACTGTGTTCTTGTGCAAGGGCATCACAAAACGCTGTGTATGTCTTTGCTTGTTCTCACACAAAGATTAGCAGAATTCCCATAGTTTAACCTTAAATTCTTATCTTATGACCCTGTCCTTTGGCTCTAATACCAACACACGATGTGTATAAAAATGTGAACTGAATGATCTGCTTGTTTAGAAAACCTAAGTATTCAGGAGCTTCTTAGAAGGATTTTAGGGAAATAACTGGAGAATTAAGATGTTGGTCTCGGTTTTGTGTTTTTAGGATAATAAATTAATCTGTATGCAAATTTGGCTGTATGGCTGGACTCTTATAATAACAGGGTTAAACACACTATACCTAAAAGCTAAGCGTCAGATCAACAGGGTAAGGAAGAGGTTTAAGTTCGAAAATGTATCTTATCACTATAGAAACAGAGTTGGCCAATAAGACAAGTTTCTGAATTAATAAATGCCTTTTATAATATCTACTCGTATGAAAATGCTATGGGGTTGAGACATTTACCAATATCAATCTGCTCCACAGCTTCCTCCACCGTGACGCCGGGTGCAGACACAGTCTTCACAAAAGGGTATAAATTGCAAACAACCACCCTAAAAAATATAGAAGGGTCAAAACAACACTAGGGTTGTAGTGGACAACCACTAAGGGTTTATTTTTATGGCAAGAATATTTCGACTAATCAACTTCACCAGGTACAATTTAACAATACGCATGCTACATGAATTGAAAAGGGATCTAGTGAATGATGTAATGAGATGCTAAAAAGATGGGATACCAAGTGTTTTTTGGTAGCTAAGCGCAAATGTTATTATAAATGTTGTTGGGGTTTAGATAGATGGGGTATTCCCGATGGTTTCAAGACTGAGATCAGTCTTTTTTGCGGCTCCAGCACGATCCTCAATATTAGCCATGTGCAAAGGAACAAATATTCACAGGGAAATGTTGCCAACACTTCCTGCAGTCGCCGGAAAGAATGTTCCGAAACACGGCATCGCTTGAACGAACGCCCTCCTCTCTCCATCTTGTTACGTTACCTCACGTAACTGAAGCCCAGTCTGCTGAGGTCGGCCTGATCTTCCGAGTTGCTTCTTGCAAGGATGCCTGAGAAAGACGACAAGAGCAACTAACGTTATGTAATGGTCAACAAAATAGCTATTATTGCAAACGTAAATAAGTTGTCAGAAATTTAAAACAAAACACAGCCTTATGTAAAACAAACGAAATATGATTTAAAAATAAATTATACCAACAGGTCATGTGCTTGAAATGAGATAATTGCTTCTGAAACGTGCTTGAAGCTACACAACAATGGCAGGAATATGATACAGCCAGTACACTGAACACCTGCATCACCTTCCAGAATGATTTTCAAGTAATGGAATTTATTTCTGTATATATAGGGAGCAACTCGCTCCCCTAAACTGTCAGACGAACTGGCGCATCCATGGTATAGCAGGGAACAAAGTAATATATACCAACAAGGATACTAGCAAAGGTCTCCCGCACTTCACATTTTGTGCACATTCATTGAGAGATTCATATGTTCATTGAGGGATTTTTGCACGCCTGCTGGGCCACATACCACACAGTCATGCTCCTATATACTGCATCAAATTACGCCATAGTGAATATTCATTACAATTAAGTTACAAGGGCTTCTTGGTTCCAAAATGCTACTTTATAAAAGCTTTAGCTGAATGAGACCAGCAATCTATGATCACCTGCATGAACTGCTGGGTGAAGGGTCTTCACACGTCCTCCCAGCATCTCAGGGAATCCAGTAAGTTCAGATACATCTCTAAGATAAATAAAACAGGGTAAGAGTAAACAAGGGGAAAAAAAAAAACAAAACAAAAAAAAAAAAAAACAACACAACAAGAACCACCAATCCAGACGTACTTTATGAAAACGATAAAAGATTATAAAGGTATATGTCAACCTTCAGTGTTTGACAATAGGACAGGTTAGGAGCTTCATCGCCTCTTCACAGGAACTCATCAAAAACCAAGAAACACAAGACAGAGGGTCAACGGAGAATGAACAGTACCTGAACCTAACACAACGCTGCAGGAGCAATTCAACATTAGCAAAGAAAACCAAGACTTTTGGGGTGGTGCCGATGCCTTTATGCTAACCACATTCAGGGATTAGGTGAATGCATAGGGAACACGACAATTATTTTAGAGTTGCACGACCTGACATTCAAATGTTCATACACCAGATTTTCTCCTTACCTGACAGCAAGTCCAGCATCACGAAGACATTTGGCAGTCCCACCAGACGCAACCAATGAAAGACCAAGAGAGCTCAACCGCTGCGCAAACTCTACCAGTCCGGTTTTATCAGAGACGCTGAAAAGAGCTGAAGCACAAAATAAACAAAAACAAAAAAACAATGAGGAATCACCACAATAATGCTAAGATTGGAAAATCATGACCATAATGCCCCACCTGAAGCGGAACGGTCAGCATCGCAACTTTCTGCACTAAACTCATTTATCAAACATATAGTTTTTTTTGCCATTGGGGTGTGTAGGACACATTTCCCCTTTCTAATGGCTCCAAGTATGTGCACATCATGTGATGCTGCAGGATCATGTTGGGGTCACATGGTTAGATTTAATTAAAGACTAGAGACATGAGATTAGATTTGCTCCATTTTCTTCTGAGATGATTTGTGTAGAGAGGACATGTGATTAGCGCAAGACAGACTGCTTTTCCAGAGACAGTTGGAATCCACCATGAAATGGGGTTTCATGGGATACAACAATAAAAAAAAAAAGACTTACAAGAATGGGGAACGCGGATACTGTAAAAACAAAGCGGTGTTTATGGTCTATTAAATAAACAGCCATTACAGCAATCTTTCAGATGAGATAATATTGTAGGCAGGAGAAGACATTACTTATGGGAGAATAATGGAAAGTAATATGGACAATATAAAGGCAAAGACTGAGGATTACAATGAGGGAGGTAGGAGGATAACAAAATGAGCTGCCTGAGAAGTGCTGTGAATAAAATAAGAGAAAACACAGGAGATTAAGAACAAAAGCACAGAGGAGCGGCTGGCAGGAGGCTTATGGGCACCATGAAGGACAAGAAGAGAAGCAGGGACTCGGGAGCTGAGGAACCACTAGGGCTAACAGGGCAGCAGGGACCTGATGGACATGCTTAGGGAAGGTGACAGATAGCTGATAAGTACACCTAAGGCCAAGAGAGTGGCATAAAGCCCATGGGCACCCAGAATTCTAAGCAGGGTGGCATTAAGACCATGGGCACCCTGAATTCTAAGCGGGGTGCCATAAAGACCATGGGCACCCTGAATTCTAAGTGGGGTGCCATAAAGACTATGGGCACCCTGAATTCTAAGTGGGGTGCCATAAAGACTATGGGCACCCTGAATTCTAAACAGGGTGCCATAAAGACAAAGGGCACCCTGAATTATAAGCGGGGTGCCATAAAGACAAAGAGGACCCTGAATTATAAGCAGGGTGCCATAAAGACAAAGGGCACCCCGAAGGTCAAGTGGGGGTGGCAGTGGGTTAATGAGCATCATCTAGAACACGACTAGAGCTGTTGAGAGCTTATCAGGTTAGAACAGGGACAGAGAGGGACTTGATGGGGATTCTGCAGGATATGATGGGGCAACTGGAGGAGCTGAGGGGCACTCAATATGATGAGGGGAGGCCGTGGGAGATGTTGGGGACACCGCAGAATTAGGGGCAGTCGGGGAAGGTAACGATGCAAGGCTGTCTCCTACTACGACAAGAGTTACATAACAGGGGGGAAAAAAGCACATGAATATAAAGCAGCAGCGCCTGGAAAGAAAGGCTGCGGGGTAGTAAAAGTTCTCGGGAGTATTCCTTACCCAGCTCTGCCATCTCTCACTCAGGGAAACAGCGCGGCAGACACACTACACGTGGAAGCACAGAGAGCAGGCCCACAACACCATAGGCAGAGGTAGTCACAGCTTTGGGGCGGGGCCCAATATGTCACAGGCCGCGACCAGTAGTGATCGCGCTGAGAGAGACCAACATCCCTAAGGGCGGGGCTTCGTGTCAGATTTTAGGATCGCGGTAGTGTGTGGGTAGCGGTACTATGCTCGGGATGCCCGGTTTTACGGTTATTCTGTCGGAGCTCCTAAGGCACCATCAATTGTAGCGATAAATCAACTGAGGAAGATATGGCCGCCAAATGATAACTTTATACGGGAGTGAAGTATGTTCTGCACGCTGGAGGCGTTCTGTCTGTCACACTTACTATTACCGTATTTGCTCGATATAAAGACTATAGAGATTATATGACGACCGACCAAAATTGGAATATTAATTCAGGGAAAAGAGAAAAAGCCTGAATATAAGACTACCCTATAGGAAAAAGTTTTACTAATAAATATTAATTCACATGTAAACTATTTTTTTCATATTAAATAAAAACTATGATTGAGAAAAATGCATTTTTGTTTTTTATTTCCTTTTATTTGCCAACCTGCCCCACAGTTATGTACATCTGCCCCCAAGCTTGCCTCTCTCCCCCCAGATATGCCCTGTACCCCCTATATGCCAATTTGCCCCCAAAATGCTTTATACCCCTATATGCCACTCTCCTTACCTGCTATGTAACTCTTCCCCCCAGAAATACCTTATGCCACTCTGCACCCTTAGATTTACCAATGCATCCCCAGACTCGTCCTCGTGCCTCAGACTACTTGGTGTCTAGTGGGGGCAGCCGTTGGACATCTCCCCAATGCACGTAGGCAACCTCTGCTGCCGTCCATCGCTTCTATCAGGGCTTCTATGACTGAGCGCCCGGAGGTCATGTCACGCTGGAGCTCAATCATAGAAGCCCTGGTGGAAGTGCCGGACGGACGGCAGCAGAGGTTGTCTGCTCGCAACACGCAGACGTTCACTGTCTGCCTGAGAGATAGATCCAGGTCCTCTGCCATCAGAAGATGGATACACTCTGGTCATAAAGTGATGGACATGGTTAGCAACAAGATTAACCCTGTCATAGCTGGAATCAAGACTCATCAGACCAGGCAATGTTCTTCAGTCTTCGATTGTCCTTTGAGTCTGTGCATATCGCGCAGACAACCTCTGCTGCTGCCGGCACTTCCGCCGGGGCTTCTATGATTGAGCACTAGAAGGTCACGTCAGCTGTCCGTCATAGAAGCCCCCAGAGCAAGTGCCAGCAGCAGCAGAGGTTACCAGAGAGGAGGATCCAGGTCCTCTGCAGCTCTGCGGGGGATCTAGATGTTAGTCTTATAGGCAGACCTCTATTTTAGGTCTGGTTATAAGACGAGGGGTATTTTTCAGAGCATTTGTTCTGAAAAAAACCTTGTCTTGTAATCGAGCAAATACAGTCATTCAATTAGACAGACAGACAGACCTAATGTGGCCACAGCATCATCGTGTCTTCTGAAAAACCTACAACTCATGTTACTATATTGTACAAATCCAAAATCAGCTGTGTTGTTGGAGGAGTATTTCTGTTATTGAGAAAATAACAGCATTTTAACCCCTTGATGACAATTGATGGTCCAAGCACGTCATTCACTGTCAGGACCCGGGCCAGCAGGTCAGGTAGGAGCCCAATTGCAGGGAATATCTGAGGCTCTGTCTGTACCCCGAGATGCATATTGACGGAGAAGAGATAACAGTCTCACACCAGGCTGGTATACAAGAATGGATTGTATTGATGAAAGCTGGCTGATCAGGAACAGGACTGGTATATATAGTTAATTGTAACACATGGACTGGAAAGTCTTGCCGGACAGGCCTGGAACTGAAGACCCACTGGCAGGGCACACGGCAGGAAGCCCACTGGCAGTGGAACTGCAGCAAGGACAGGTGTTCAGCTGTCCCAAGTATAATTTCGGTCAAGCTTTAGCTGTCAGACAGATGGTTTCACATTTGACTGTTCAATACTTTGGTAAACAGAGGCGTTCCCAAAGGAGAATCCCTTGCTTTATCATCTATGAAATCTCCGCTCTTCCAGTCTCAGAGGGTGACCTCTTGTTCTTTGTACATTTCTGTTAATGAACAGGTCACTGAAGAGCTCTTTATATTGGCCCGGCATATATAAAACTACAGGATCAGAGTCCTAGATGTAATGTAAGGAAGTTTAACTTAAGTGAAAGGATGGTAGAAAAGGTTAACAGTTTAACAGGCATAAGCCCATCCTCAATCTAAGACGAGACCAAGAAAGAAATAAGATTTTTATTACATGAAAAATAGGCAGGTTATATGGGTCAAATTATTCTTATCTGCTTTTTGTCTATGTTTCTATGTTACTTTTACAGTCTTTTCACATTTTGATATTATTGTGCTGCAAAACCCTTTGTGATCCCATGGTGGCAGTCCTGCATGTTTTCTAAATACTTCACCGTGTTTACAATGAGATTCAATTTCTGATACCGGTTGTGCAAGTTAGGAAACCCCATAGTCTCTATAGGAGATTGTTAGGTTAAGAAGCATCACATAAATACCCCACAAAAATAAGACAACTAAGTAAAGTGCTACATAAAGATTTTTGACAGAAATGCATGCTAAATCAACAATATTTCATTTAGTTACAATTGGAACATTTCGGAATAATAAGTTTGCCACAATATTTAAAAATACGGAAGATCCAAATTCCATTCCATGTATCAACCATTCCATACCTTCCAGGCTGTTCGGTAATTTGTGACAGTGCCTGGAGCTGGTACGTTTTTTAAGATCTTGATAGCTAAGTTTAAATGGCCGATCCCTCTAAGAGCCAAGCCATCAAAGAAAGGTTGTTGGATAGGATTAAGGGATGAACGTTATCCGCTGGATTGTTCAGTATCTATGGGCAGGATGGTAGAAGATGCGGAAGATCTATGGATAACTCCAAAAGAATGGGGAACAATGGTTGAGTGGGCCAGTAATGTGCTATTAGAACAAGTGTTGCTTTTTGTATTCTCCCTTGAGTCAATACCGGTGAAATCATGGAAACTGGGGGAAAGGTATAGTTAATAGCCTCAGGCCAGTGTTGAACTAATGCATCCACGGATAGAGCTTCCAGATCCGTTCTCTAACTGAAGAAAAGTGGAAGTTGCCGGTTTAAAGGAGATGTGGAGAACTATGTCGAGTGGATCCCAAAACTCCTGGATGGAAGATCCAATAAGTATCTGGAATTCCAGTCCGACACTGCATTGGATAAATCCAATTCCACATATTCCAGTTGCATCGTGAGTCCACCATCCAAACAAAAATGCCAAAATAGGAAAAAAGTCTGCCACCCACTTTTCCAGGGGAAAAAAAGGTAAAGGGGAAAAATTTACCTGAATCAGGTCTGGAACGTGAAAATTATTGTCCACCGCTCGCTCTCTACATACCAGCGTGTTCTGGGAAGAATAGTATATGCTGTTTGAAGTCGGAGAAATACTCCTGAGTGTCCTTAAAGGAGCATCTACTCAATGGTCTTTGATGGATCGATGAGTGACTAGGAAAGCTGCCCATTCCTTTTCTGGCCCTGGCAAAAAAAAACGGCACAAGTCAGCACAAATGTGAGAGTGTGTTAAAAAATGTTTGCCAGTACAGTTACTGAGGGAGAGACAAGGCAAAGAGAAAAAAATAGCTAATGAGAGGGGACACAGGAGAGAGAGAAATAAAGAGAAAGATGAGAGATTGAGATAAAGAGGAGATGAGAAATAAGAAAGATAATGAGATAAAGGGGAGATTGTTAGACAAGGGAGAAAGTATAAGAAACGGGAGAGAAAGAGTATGTTTGTGTTTTATGTGTAAATTAGAGAAAGTGAGTTTATGCCCCACGTGGCCTTTGCATTTGAAGTTTTAAAGTAAGGTGGATTGGGGCGAGACCACTTTAATTTATTATGTCAATAAAAGTGTTGTGCAGTAGGTGTAAGTGTGTATGTCCTGATTTTCAGTGTATTTGCGTAAGCAGCACACAATATCTCTTATGTGAGATTCAGGAAAGGGCTTGGCACGCAGGGCTCTATGAGCGCTGTCGAATTGTATGGCAGAATCAGGCGGCTGCGTTGAATAATGTGATAAGTGTAGGTTGAGTCCGTGTCGGTAACATGTCTTCTGGAACCCCTCGGATTCTAAGTTTGAAACGTCGACTTCTGTTGTCTGTCTCTTTAGCGAAAGTATAATGAGCGCTTGAGTGTGAACTTGCCTGATTAAGCTGGTTAATTGCGGAGCAGTTCTTCCCTCCATCATCCCCTAGCTTGCCTACTTGCTCGCCAAGATGGCGGATGTCATGTTTGATTTCACTTATTTCAGACTGGATGATGTTGATCATGTCTGTCTTGGTCGGGAGAGACTTTAATAGATCATGCTAGTTATCTTAGGTCAGAGTATCCTCACATGGGAATAACAATCGCTTTTTGTGTTCTTAAGGAGCATTTGTTTAATTTTGTTTATCTAAAATACAATTGTAAGTCACCTGTGTGATTTGTACCTTATTTGCTGTACACGAAAGCCTGAATTCACCATAGTTAGTATTCACACTGCCCGAAATGCCTTCTAGATAAATTGCTGTTTTTACAGGAAATGCGCACATACCGCCAAGATATGACTCATACAGTGTCCCATGTCAGGTGCACTGACATGATCCCGAAAGCACGTAAGGCCCTGTTGTTAAAGTCACGAGCTTTTATGAAGAATATAAATCATTGATCTTTTTGTGTACATTATAGAATTTACAGCTTCCAACCATTCCTGGCTTACAGGGGAAGTCCCAAAAAAAATGTACGCAGTGGTGTATGCAGTAATATAGCATCGAAGAAACATTAGGCTTTGTAGGCAGTCGTGTGGTAATTTTGGTGGATTTTCCCTGCTGAAATACCACAGTGAGCTGGCTGCTTATCCAATAAAAAAACTTTCATCTGTTGACTTTTATTAGCAGGAGTGTCCATTTATATCATTAAGACTTAAGTCATTCCATTCCTTATCACAAGGTAGTATAAAAATGTCACATAATCTTTATACATAAAACATGCCTAGTGAATGTTTTAATCTAGGTATTTTATGTCACTATTGGTACCTTAAGTCATTTGCTTACTTTATGGTTATAGTCATGAGATTTATGCGGGAAAAACAAGCCTTCTGGCCTGTCTGGTATCTGTGGATGTGTATTTAATAATACTTCTACTACCCCCTTAATTTTAAGAGTTTTCCATCACCTTTACCCGCCATAACTTATGTAATGGTATTTATGGTTATAGGCAGCCATTTACATAAGAGCTTCACCATTTAGAAAGTAACCTATTGTAATTATCACAATAACTCCCTCACCACGGTTGGGGCCACGTGGGGGCGTTTTATTTCACTGAGTAAATTTATTTGAAATGCGTTATTCTGGATTTTTTTTTGGTTGTTAGTCTGTCTCTCACTGTTCAAAAAAACCTACCATTAACATTATAGACCGATTGTGTCTTTGTCAGAGGGCATTCATACAAAATCAGCGGGGGATCAAATAATTTTTTTCTTCACTGTATATAGTTTTTATAGGTTAAACTGTGAACATTTTGCCTTTTTTTCCTAATTTCCCCTACATTTTTAGATATTTTTCATACTAAATGATGGTTTATATATATAATTATTATTTCAAAAGAAAGCCCTACTACCTGAAAAAAAATGAGTTGGTGGGCAATCACATTGAATAAAGACATAGTAAAAACTGCTCTGGTCATTGAGCGCAAACATGGTAACAAACCAGTCCTGAAGGGGTAAACCTATGGGGGGTTAAACACCAAGGTCGAACAGACTTCCCTTAAACTGAAATAAGAACCAGGGCTCCACTGAAGTCACCGGGAGCTGTACAGCAATCAACTACTCTTCAAAAGAAAAGTCAAATGTGTGAGTGCCTAAAAAGTAAAGTACAAAACTGTATAGGACAAAAGATATCTAGAATCGTGGCAAGAAGTGTTATAAAACATAATGCGCTCTTTAGTAAGGTAATTGTCCTCATGTTACCAGAAACCTGACAGAAGAAATGTGTCAAGGGATAAATGGCCTAAAGCAAAATATATATATAAATACCGATATGTCATGTATCTATTTATTCTCAGGGTAACAGTAAATGGTAAATTCATTCTAGACATTGTTTTGTTCATATTTAGAGTATACTCCCTTCTTTATCTTTGCACGTAATCCATGAAGCTAAACAATTGTATAATGTAGTATATTGAAATGCCAAAACCTACTTATACCTACCTATGTTTCCTCATACCACTCTACCTTTGAAATCTACATTCTTAACCTGTCAATAAATTAACAAAAAATAATAAATAATAATAATAAAATAAATTTCTCACAAAAACAGCTCTTACAAAGTACATTTTAGTAGAATCTGGCCATTAATACAAGATATTTAAAATAAATGAACAATACAAGGACACATACATACAGTATATCCAACAACTGAGTGAACCATTATACTTATGATTTTATGGTATACATTGTGAGACGCCATTTCTTTACAGGATGCTACAGCTAATTACTGCTGGATTGCAATAATTGTCCATTGATGCAAGAGATAGTTTGGTTTCCGTGTATAAATATGCAACAAGTGTGGACGGAATGACCAATTTGTAGCCAGGGAGCTTACACTTTGCTTTACAGGTCTTAGCTGCCCTCAGATATGTGACAAAAATCTACTTTACACACAAGTGAAAAATAATTTAATTCTGCATTTGACTATAATAAATATTATGAATAAACATTTCAAAAACAGGAGCTTGGGAACCGTGGGGAATTTTGTATTAGAGTTGATCTGAATAACAATGTAACTTAACCACTTCAAGGTTATTTTGTACCAGCCTCGAGGGTCACTGGAGGCACCAGTGGGACTGCCCCAAAACCACCTACTTTAATAGGAATGCAGAAAAACATCACTTATAATACAGTGTCTTAAAATGGTAAAAACTAGACTTGTACATTTTTGGTTTTCATACAAACTTTATTTTTAATGAAAATTGCCTATTTCGTGCGTTTGTGAGAATCACTGAAAACGAGGACGATCTTGAGGACGAAACTGACGTCCGTTCATCTTCATGTGTAGTCATCTCCATTACAATCCAGTTTTGCACCATTATAAGCTGTTTTTGCACATGTTGATGAGGTTAGTTGGGGGGGGGGGCTGTGTATAGGAGGGTACATATTAATGTAGCCAAAAAAGGTGTGTGTTCTCATTGATGGTAATGGCTGTAAATGATGAGCCCAACAACCTCACTTTTTTCACTCTGGCCAATCAGCATTTAAAAGGTGAAAGGACAAGCATTATATACATGTGTGCTGACACCATTTACACTTGTCAGTAGCAGCCGTTACAGACTGATGGGAGTTACAGTGTGAGTGACAGCTTACCAGAGGCTGAGATTGATGCTAATTACTCATAGACAATACTGTAAGTTAATTACTACTTTACTTTAGTGCAGAAAATGTTGGGTAGATTGGAGAAGATGTAGTGACTACTGTAGTGATTACAGGGACTGCAGCAGACATGTTTCCCCTGTTCCTGAGTAGAGTTTAGTTGATTTACACAGTTGGCAATGTATGCTAGCAGACAAACCTGTAAGTTAATCTTTCTCTGACAAATCATCTATTATTCTTCATGAATAAATATTGGTGACAATAAATTATGTACAATATATAATATTGGGGACATTCAGTCCTGCTCCATGGGGCTGCATGTGCCTATCATCTGCCAGTATCTGCCTGCACAGGTCCAGTGCCCTACTACTACTGCTACTGCTGCACCTCTTTGACCGTCCTTACTCCGGGGGAACAATTTCTTTTTAAGGTTCTATAATGTTGTGGTGGAAATTCAGTCCTGGTCCACTGGGCTACATGCACATCCATCTGCTAGTGTCTGCCCGCCTAGGCCCAGTGATCTACTACCAGGAAAATAAAATTGTTGTCTGAAAACGAATGTGGCAAAAATGAAATGAAAAGTTCAACTGAAGTGATTAGGCTCGCCGTGCACATGCCTAGTAAAGATCCATACAGACATTTTTACTCTATTGGCCAATGTCACCAGGGCTGAATGTCACAATTATTATTGATGGAGGAGTTGCTTTAACCCCTTCGCGACCATACCTGGGAACTCTCCGGATTTGACCCAGAGATTGGCGGGTGAAGCACCGCTTCTCTGGGTCAAGACGCGAATCCTGCTGGTCGCGAGTGATATATCACAATGTGAAACAATTAAATAAAGTACAAAATAGGTGTAAAAGCAACCAATTCTAAAAGAGGTAGTAAAGTACATAGATAATAGAGGTCCCTGAAATTTTTTTCCATAAAATACTTTAAAGTGATACTGTGCTATTAAAGTGTTTATGAGATCATGTAAAATATAAGGACCTAAAACTAGTGTAGGGCGACATCAGCACATGTAGAACAGAAAAGAATAAATAAAGAAGTTGAATCTGACAGAAAAAAGAATACAAATTAATCATAAAAATATAAAAAATAAAACAATCAACTAATAATAATTTAAAATAAAAACAAATTCAAATAAGAGGCATCAAGTTAAATTCATAATTAAGACCCCTAGGAAATATGGTATCCAATTCTTTAATCCAAACACCTCCCTGTCTATGGATTTGGTCAGCCTTGACTAGTTTGTCACGCAAGGAGGGGCATCTTTTATATGCCATCAGGGGGCTGACTAAATTCTGGGATATTTGGAAAACTCTCCGAGAGAATATGCCAATGATTGTTTACTAAAAGTAGTAACAAGTGTGAGTCTGGGTTGTGTAACAGTCCTTTGAGAAGGACTTAAACAAAGGACTTTGAGAAGGACTTTCCAGGTCATTCACTAATAATAGTTGTGATTTTACAACTTCCTCTGGATAACCTCATTCATAAAATCTGTGTGACATGTCCTGTAACTGATCTTTAACCTGTGTTTCCTGAGAGACAGTTCTCTTCACCCTAAGGAGTTGACTTTTTGGAAGTGATTTGAGTAAGGCAGGTGGATGAAAACTTGAATAGTGTAGTAAAAAAAAAAATATAGAGAGAGGAGTTTTGGATTAAAGAATTGGATACCATGTTTCATTTTGTGGAAAATTTCTCTTTTCTTTTAGTTTTTAATAAAATTCATTACTAAATTTGTTGCACCTTTAGTATTTTTTCGGTGACCTATTATTTATGCACTTTACTACCTCTTTTAGAATTGGTTGTTTTTACACCTAATTTGCACTTTATTTAGTTGTTTCACATTATGATATATCACTGTGTATTTGCATCATTTATGATGACCTTTCCATTCTTGGTCTTTGTAAATATTCGAGTCCTTTATCCATATTATAAGAACCAGTGACGTTTTTTTAGTTTTATTCAGTTTTATTCATGGTATATATCATACATCTATGTATTCACTCACATTAGATATTGTCTCTTTACTACTTTTCTGGGTTTTTAAGATAATAGATAGTGACCTGATATATGCACTTGGCAATGCGAGTGCATCTTTTGATTACACTTGCACTGCTCTATCAGAGATTATGTTCTTGCCCGTGCGCGGAATGTGCTCACACATGCGTGGAACGTCAGCTGATTTTTTAATGTTTTTTTTTGCCGATCTGGTTGTTCAGTTTTACTTAATTCAATATTTGTTTGGAGTATCAACACTGACTGTTTTTATATGGAACTGCACTGGTTAACTCTCTGTAAGTGCCTATTACATACACTGATTGCACATACATATTAATATATATATTTCTTTTGGGGATTTAATTCATACGGATCTTTATATATTTCTTTATAGCGTTACTGGTTTCTTTAAACATCTGCAAGTATCTCCTTTATTTATTATGGGATGTACACTTTTGAATATTTGTTTTTTGTTAATGAATGATCATTAATTATGCTACATGTGTTACTATATTGGATTGATCTTTTGATTGGCTGTCCATATATTGATATGTGCTACTTAATCTCTCACTTTTGAATGTGTGTTTAACTTGAAAAACACCTCATTGTGAGGTCGAAACAGTTTCTTGTCTCAATAAATCTGTCTGAAGTTGGAACTCTTGCGTGCCTGAAGCCTTTATTTATCTACTGGATTTACTGAGGAACTGGCCCTTCCTGACACAGTTAAGCACCTGGGTTCTCTTGGAGTGTGCAGATTCCTCATTCTGGTTATCCAGATTTTTTTGTAAACATTTTTTTAGTTTAATTTTTCAAGTTGAGTTGAACGGATTGTCTTTTTTATATTTAATTGTTAGTGTGGTTAGTGTGGTGGGTAAGAAGTAATTTGCTAGATAGGGTAAGGTTTAGGGTTTTTATTTCTACTAGCTGTTAACCTGTGAATAAATTGGTTTAACCCCTTCGCATCTGGTGACTTACCGGTTCTGCCCTGGTACGTCATGCAAAATAAAAAATGTCCCCGTGATCACTAAAATTATGCCGACGGGGTGCCTTTACAGACCAACTGCCGCGAGCCCACTCGAGCGATTCTGCAGGATCCACACGCAATCGCCGCCGGTTTTCCGGCATTTGTGTCAATGCTGCCAGAGGCAAATTCAGGGACAGGGGCCAATGTTTCTTCGGTCTCCACATGAGTGTGGAGACCAGCGCCAACCCTCCCCTAAACATGGTGAACCTGCAAAGTGGGTGTTAGAAATGTTTTCTTTTTTTTTGATGGAATAACTTTGGAAGGGGCTGATGTGGAATCAGCTGCATGGGACAGGCCAATATGCCCCTAACTAGATTCCCTGAGCTGTCTCATTTTTGGATATATAAAGTTTTAGGTGGTTAAAATGAAATATGGGACATCTACTGTGTCTTTAATGAGACCTGGACCCAACAAACTGATCCGTCAAAATTCCATGTGGGTTGTTTCTGAATACAAATCACAAGTTGTTTCAGTGAAGAAAGAGGGAAATAAAAAATAGCGTAAAATAGCCCTGTTACTTAAGGCGTTGAAAGCACACACACTGTTTATGTGCACTGGTTTATGATGTCTTTGCATACATAGCAGGTAAGTATGAAATAACCAAATCATAAAATGTTTCACATCTATGTCAAGCAACTTTGTTTGATTTGTGTTAAACGGTTTACATCCCTATCAAAAAAGAATATTAAAACTGGTAGTGCTTCTTATTATAAACTACTGAAGTACATACTATTACTTATCAGGGGAGATTAAATCATTGATTTCCAATTACCATTTGCAATATTGTCCCATTTATTCTATAGAGGCCTGGCTGAGACCGCATTCAGAGGCAGGGAGCAGCAGGATCTGTCAATATTCTGTGACACTCCGTGGTAAGGATAGCGGCCGGGGAGGGGGAGTCTCGGGGCGCTGCCCTGTTTTCTTTTTTAAAAGCTGTTGTAGTTTTTGGATAATAATGTATAATAATCATAATGTTTTCAGAAAATGTTTTTCTGTGCATGCATAGCATTTTGTGATTATCAGCTGTATTAGATATTTTTAAATGGTATAGAGAATACAGCAGGTATTTTCTAACGCTTTTCACGTTTATTATATTTTACGGTTTGGTACACTAAATGAAACCATTTTATGGTGTTTACAGAATAAAATAAGCATGCATATTAAAAACCCATATTATATATAACACTCCAAGTGGTCATTTTATTCCACTATACAAACAACTAGGGTGGTTAGTCCCCCATCAAATTGCTTTCATTGATTTATAAAGTTAGTCTCCCTTTTTTGCGAATGCACGTTAAAGTATTATTTGGGTAAAAGAGAAACGAATGTAGAGTCCTATGACCTTTTGGGAAATCAGATTCTCTTCTTCAATTCGTTTGGCTGCATTTGTACGGATGGAAGGAGGAGAATGGGAGACACAGTTTTTTGATGGAAATGCCACATTTTGATTTTAATCCAATTATCTCTAAACTGTTGAAAAACAAAAAATTCAAGCTATATGTGGTTTTATTGCATTAATAAGAGCTGTGCAAGTTCTCATTAAAGGTTAAAGTAAGATAGGATCGGATGGGTGTGAGCATGCCTGTACACCATCTGAACAGTAACTCCAAACTAAAGGAAATACAAAATGTTATTCATTAGACCTGTGCAAGTGGTCCATTTGTTTCCAGACCACAAATTTTGTTTCCTGTCCTTCTGGTTTGAAAGAAACTAAATTTGTTGTCACATATGCTCTCTCACACTCCGTCACACTCCTATTCTGTCGCTAAAAGTGTCCCTTCCTTCTCTGTCTACTTTTCAGCAACTCCGCTTCTTCTCTTCCCTCTTCTTGTTCTACTGTCTTCTTTTTTCATCTGCTTCTCCCTGGTATCAGCTCCGTTATCCAGGCCTCCCAGAGCAAAAGTCTGAAGTCTCCATACACACTTTCTTCACTCCCCATGGTATGCGCTGGCCTTTTGCTACTCCAAGAAGCCAGAATAATGCAAATGGATTTAGGGAGAAAGGTGAGTGCAATAAAGCTTGTCTTTCGCTGCAAATTCTTTTCCTTTTCAGGTGCTGACCAGCCCCTTATCAAATATATATATGTATATGTATGTCCCGTGGAAAAATAGTCATCATATGGCCACCCAGGGGAGTTTTTTCTTTTACTTTTTGTTTGAGGTATGTATAGAAAAAATTCTAAAGAAACACAAATGGGGTAAGAGAAATGAAGAGAGACAGTGAGGCATAGGGGTGGTTTCACTAAACAACAGGTTGTGGCATCATCTGCCAGCACTAAATACTCATTATGATCAATCAGATATAGTGGCACATTGGCTATGTTTCCACATATATTTCACATGTTGTGGAATACCATTACATAAGTTATGGTGGGTAAAAGGTGATGGAAACCCTTCCATTTAAATTTAAGGGGTAGTAGAAGTATTATTAAATACTCATCTACAGACACCAGACAAGCCAGAAGGCTTGCTTTTCCCTCAGAAATCTCATGGTGCTTTCACAACCACAAGGGGTTCTGGGTAGGCGCATGCAAATAAGGTTAACAATTATCACCTTTGCCTCTATATCCACTTTATACATGTTACATGTTGTGGACCAATACATGTAATGTTCTACCTGCAGAACTTAGCCGTTTCTCGCTAAATAGAATATGACACCATGACTTAGGTTGCAAAGTTGCACCTGAACTAACCAGAATTTGGAAGAATGTCCTCTAGACAAACAAGTGGAGACATTTGCCCATATCTCTCAAGGCAAAATTTGTTGAACACAGCATATCGGCACAAACACCTCATACCAACTGTCAAGCAGGGTGGTGAATCACCAATGATTTAGGCTTGTTTTGCCGCTACAGGACCTGAGAACCTTGCAGTCATTGAGTTGACCATGAACTCCTCTGTATACCAAAGTATGTTAGAGTCAAACGTGAGGCCATCTGTCTGACAGCTTGGCTGAAATTGGGTCATGTAACAGGACAATGATCCCAAGCACACCAGCAAATGGCTGAAAAAGGAAAAGAATCAACGTGATATGTAAAAACATAGAAAGAGCGTGTACTTTATTTTCCACACAACTGTTCATCTCTCATACCCCAGGACTGCTGGTCAGCAACATGTTGCATTAATATATAGATCTTATGGCCACCTAGGGGAGTTTCTCCTGGAGCAAGGTTCAAGTTGTTCTTGCATAATGTATTCTAAAATTGCAAACTTTGAAAGTGTGAAATCTTTTTACAGATATTTACATACAGTTACATACAGATATGCAAACAGAGCCCCTTAGCTCTGATAGCTCCAGATTCTGCTGTGACCTAGAATATTACAAAAATGTAGCTGCTCTCCTACCCATGAATCCACAGTCATGTACAAATGATATAGCACAGGTACCCTACAACCTCACACTGTGCTGTAGGTGGACCCCATGGCTAATGTTTATATTAACATTTTCACTAAAACAACATTTACATTGAGTTACTTGATTTATGGTTTAGAGTTGTCACAATTCAGATGCATTGGGTAGCTAATTTCAAAATCACAAGATTTCTTAACCATAAGCGACCTCTGTACTTTGTTATCACAAGTTGCTGATGTAAGCTCTAACAAAGCATATTTCAACTGTGCAAAGTAAGAATTGTTTCATGTGATATTTGAACACCCACAGTTTCCTCAACTATGACTGACATTTACGCGAATAGAAAGGGGGGGGGCAATATATGAAGGCCCCACACCCATACACTATTAGGTGTAATCACAGCTTGACCTCTCTGAATTTAACTAACAAAAGAGTCCCACTCCCAGTCAATCCCACTCACATTCCGTAGGTTAGCTTCCCTGGGGGGATACTGCGAAGTCATCAGGTGTGGCTGCTGCATCACAAAGAACTGCCGTCCAACCCACTTCACAAAGTATGCTTAATCGTTTGCAGCTATTCGTAGGTTTAAGGATAGGCTGAAGAAAATATGAAGCAAATCCACAATCAGCAATGTTAATGAAAAAATATATATATATATAAATGTTTGGTGTTTTTTGCAAATATGGATAAGGTTGTATGTAATTATTTCTACTTCATGTTACACTCCTCTGCTCTCCCCACCATGCTTTATAGGTTATTATGCTATATATTATATGTTGTACACTGGTGTGAGGAAAGGGGTTCCCCCTGGTCTATCATCTTTATTTGGTGCCTGTGTAACATACTTTCTCAGTTAATAGTTTTCACATCAAGAAACCAAAAACAATGGGTTTATAAAAAGTAAAGAAAGGCAATAAATTAAGATTCACACAGTGTAGTTTCTGATTTTTAATTGACCAGATTATGTTTAGCTCACGATCTGAGTGGCTCCAAAAAAGCGACTCCTTTCTTCCTTCCCTCCATGGATTTGCCTCACAATATTTCCGTTGTCTTTACTCATCAATATGTGTCCAGAGGAGAGATGTAAGACTAACCAGAATTAGGGATTAATCTAGCCTTGGTGCTGTATTAATCTAAATTTTATTAAAGACAGGAGGCAAGTATTTTGCATTATCCTTCTTTACTGATAACCTCCAGCAGCAAAGGAGTTAACAACAAACATAAGAGACAACCAATCAAAAATGACAGGACCCTATAACAGTCCAAGCATCCAGAAACTCCTCCTCTTTCCTTGCAGTGGCGCCGAACAGGTAGGCCAAACGCAGAACTGAAGACTGGAACCGCAACCTCAGAACAGGCGGAACACCCACAGGTAGGCAGGAATCACCGACTGGAACCACTCAAAAAGCCGAAGAGCGACCTGAAAGATAGAGGGGAAATGACAATACCAGGCGAACAATCTGGTCACACCTGATGGCACCCTTCACGCATAGGGAGGACAGTTCCGAATCGACAAGGGCCCGAGCGTCGCGCGCTAGACGGGGGGAAAAGGGAGGAGAAACAAATTCTATGTGAAAACCCGGCACTCAGAGACCCAGAGATCGGAGGTGAGGGCGGCCCAGGCCTGGGAGAAATGAGCCAGCCGTCCCGCAACAGGAATAAGGGGAAAAAGAGGACAAACTCTTACCCGCAGGCGTCTTCCCTCGATAGGTGGAGGAACCTCTGCCTCTGGTGGAGCCACGACCAAACGGGACGCGGTCATGGGACCGGTAGGTTGACGAGGCATGAGGAAAACAGGGTCTGGAGCCAAAGGCGACTCTGCTTGCGGCACGACCCCTCTGCCAACCAGCCCCGGGGGAAAAACTTTCTCCGGAGCGGAACACGCGCTTCATTGATGACTGTGCTTTATTTAGTGACGTGAAGACGTTCACGTGCTGGCTCAGGTTCTTCATGAACTTCTCCCCGAAGAGAAGGCCATTTGCATCAGGGCCCAGTTCCTTGGAGGCCAGGTCGGCCAGCTTCGCATCCAGCTTATAGAGAGCGGCCTTGCGCCTTTCCGCCAATATGGCGCAGTTCGCTTTGCCCAGGAGGCAGAACGCCCTCTGGATCCACTCTCGAATCAAATGGGGATTCAACGGAGAGCCCGTTGCCAAGGCCTCATCGGCCATCTGGAAGGCCTGGGCTAGTGGGCCGGTAGCGTCCAGCAGCTTGTCCTGTGCTGCTCTGAGCCCCAGTTCAATACCCTTCCTAGGGTCTCTTCCAGTGCCGGAAAGGAAGGTGACGAAGGAGTGGTCGAATTCCGGCGTATTCGACACTTTGGCAGGCAGGGTGGGTCTAGGACACTCAGACCTCAGACGCTGGCGAACCTCCTTGTCCAAGGGGCGTCTCAGCCAGAACTTAAAAAATTCCGCAGTGTGAGCGGAAGGTGTCCACTCTGCCGAACGGGGATGACGGAGAGCCCGGGGATCGAAGAGTGGAAAGCCGAGGGAGTCCGTGACCTCGAAGGGTTGATCGGGGCCCGAGGTGGAAGGCTTGGGGAGATCCGGAGTCGCATCCTGCCCGAAGTCAGGGACGGGGGGAGTCGAAGGTAGAAGATCCGGCCCGATATTCGTCCAAGACCTCATATTCCTCTGCCAGCTCCCCGGATGGGGAAGCAGCCGGGTCAGACTCCACGGGTGGAGGGGCGACGCAAGGTCTCTTGAGGGGGGCTTTGCCTTTGCCCGAGGTTGAGGGGACTTCACCCCAAGGGCGCTTACGAGGGTTCTCCCGGTCGGTCAGAGAGTGAGAGCTATCAGCATCTGAGTCCTCTCCCCCAGGTAAAGATGGCACAGTACACATTTGGCGGGCTGGCTGGGCCTCTGCTAAAGCGGCCGGAAGAGCTACTGCCAAGGCCGATCGGAGCCAGGCCTGGAGAGCCGCAGGCAAGGGAGTTTCGCATTCTTCGGCAATAACTCCAATGGTGTGTTTCTGAAAAACACAAACAGAGGGAAGATGAGCGGGATGACTGAAGTACAGTGTGGGGTTCACCCACCAGCCCAATAACTATCAATACAATCAAATATAAACCGAGAGGGGGGTTCACCCCAAGCAGAGGCTATAAAAGGTGGAGAGGGAGAAAAACCCTCAGGGACCACCAACCATGGGCCCTAGAAAGGGCACTATCAAGGTAGAGGGGGGTACCCTCAAAATCAAATGAGAGGGGGATACCCTCAAAACAGAGAAAGGGGTTCACCCAGTGCCATAAACGTGTATATATATATATACACAAGGACGCTGCCGCGTGGCATACAGAGAAGAACCTCGACGAGACGAGAGAGATGGGAAGGGGGAAAACAGGGTAGCGAGACAACAGTGCCAGAGGAGACCCATGTGGAAGGTAGGTAAAAGATCAGAGGGAAAAGGGGGCCCACAGGCAAATAGACAGAACCAACAGGTCTAGATAAAGAGAATTAAAACAAGGCAATAATAGATCAATAATATAAAAAACAATAATACCAGAACATCTACAGTGGCGTCTCCAGCTTTCCATATTTAGGGGGGGCACATGGGGGGCCTGGGACCGAAGTTGGGGGGGCAATTATAAAACGGTACATATGATATATATATATATATATGCGTTAGACGTGCATTTTTAACTACTTCATATGTACGTATTTCTTTGAAGTGATTGAAATATGATTTTAAAATAACAGCTGAGCTGGCAGTTATTTTTCATTCTTTAATATTAGACCCTGCTGCCGATATATAGAAATATTACACTCTGCTTCCGATATATATTAATATCAGCCCCTGCTGCGGATATATACTTATATTATACCCTGCTGCCGATATATATAAATATTAAACCCTGCTGCCAATATATATATAAATATTAGCCCCTGCTGCCAATATATATATATATATATATATATATAAATATTTGCCCCTGCTGCCAATAAAAATATAAATATTTGCCCCTGCTGCCAATATATATATATATATATAAATATTAGACCCTGTTGCCAATATATTTTATAGTGAAAAAATTGGACCCTACCCAAGCATTTCCTTGGGCCCCGCTCAATGCTCCCTTGCATGCAATCACTCCCTCCGCTACCACACCAAAAAAATATATTTGCCACACTGACTGCGGATCAGGGGAAGACAGTGAGAGCCAGTCCTTCTGACTGCACCATGACATTGAGAGGTCCTCTCCTCTGTAATCATCCCTTTGTCCCCTCATACACTAAACCATACCGCTCTTTTACTTACACCCTGTAGTTCAGGTATAGATCAAATAAACAACACATGGAAACAGCACGTGCATGTATAGATCAACTGAATAAGAAATACAAACCCTGTATTTGCAGGTATACATAATGGAAGCATAGCATAGCAGATACAGATCAACAGAATAACACACAAACCCAGCTATGCAGGTACAGATCAACTGGAAATCACATAACAACTAAGCATTAACGGTATAGATAAAACCCCCTAAATTACAGGCATAGCTCACAGGATGCAGCTCACCACCCCTGGTGTCCACACTGCCCACATAGAACCCGACCAGCACCAAGATAACATTAACAAATTACAGTCGAGAGTGAGCCAACCTTGTCCCCAAACAGCCCAGCGTGAGCCAATTTTGTCCTCAAACAGCCCGTCCTGACACCAGTACAGGCTCTGCAACACCGACACCCAAACACACACACCAGGACAGGCTCTGCCACACAGATACCCAAACAGACACACCAGGACAGGCTCTGCCACACAGATACCAGGACGGGCTCTGCCACACTGACACCCAGACACACACACCAGGACAGGCTCTGCCACACTGGCACCCAAACACACACACACCAGGACAGGCTCTGCCACACCGACACCCAGACACACACACCAGTACAGGCTCTACCACACCAACACCCAAACACACACACCAGGACAGGCCCTGCCACACAGACAGCCAAACACACACACCAGAACAGGCCCTGCCACATCAACACCCACACACACACACACACCAGGACAGGCTCTGCCACACCAACACCCAAACACACACACCAGGACAGGCTCTACCACACCGACACCCAAACACACACACACCAGGACAGGCCCTGCCACACAGACAGCCAAACACACACATACCAGAACAGGCCCTGCCACATCAACACCCACACACACACCAGGACAGGCTCTTCCACACCGACACCCAAACACACACACCAGGACAGGCTCTGCCACACAGACAGCCAAACACCCACACCAGGACAGGCTCTGCCACACCTACCCCCAAACACACACACACCAGGACAGGCTCTGCCACACTGACACCCACATCCAAAATGCTTTCCACACTGGTTTGCGGTTTGTTTTTCTCCCTTGTGTATTGATGCCCCCGCCAGCCCCCCCTTTGGTTTTAATGTATTTCCCCCCACACCCTTGTGTATTGCCCCATGTGGATTTGTGCCCCCAGCCAGCCCCCTTTGTACATTATGCCCCTTGTGTATTGCCCCATGTGGATTTGTGCCCCCAGCCAGCCCCCTTTGTACATTATGCCCCAACACCCTTGAGTATTGATTTTTGTGATGTCCCCAGCCAGCCCCTCTCCCTTGTGTACTGATGCCCCCCTTTGCATTGTTAATGACCCATGTATATTGAACCCAGCCACCCACCCCCACCTTTGTGTATTGATTTATGTGGTGCCCCAACCACCCTGTTGTGTACTTATACCCCCTAGCCACCCCCATTTTGTATTTAAATTGTTGTCCCAATGCAGCCCCCCCCTTTGAATATGGCTCCCCTTCCTCCTATTACCCCAACCTATTTTTTTTTAATACTTACGTTTTTGACGCATCCTTCACTGCTGCTGTCCTCCAACGTGCTCTTCTACCTGTCACGAGGAACTGTTCCGTGTGACTCCGCCCCTTTGAGCGGCCCATCACATTGACGATGTGACGTGCCGCTCAAGGGGGCGGAGTCACACGGAACAGGACACTGGGCGGCACTGTGCAGGCACGCTGGCCGCTTAATGATTTTAAAGCGGCCAGCGTGTCTAACCGCCGCTTTAAGACTCGCAGCCAAATCGGCTGCAATGGCATCTCGGTCTGCCAGCCACTTCGGCCAGCCCACCGCGGATGCTGCGGGCATTAAAGACACTTAAATGGCTGTTTAATGTACTTTCAGGGCGGCCTGGGGGGCAATTGCCCCCCTGCCCGGCCCGCCCCTGCCTCCGCATCTATTAAAAAAAAAAAAGACGGCGTTTCAATTGGGGGGGCACACGGGGGGGGCACAGCATGCTGTAGGGGTGCCTCTGGCCCCCTCCTGCCGACGTCACTGAACATCTAGAAAGGACCAATATCCATAATTGGAAAGTACTCACCTAGAGGTCAAGCAGCAAAGAAAGAGGAGGAGTTGCTGGATGCTTGGACTGGTATAGGGTCCTGTCATTTTTGATTGGTTGTCTCTTATGTTTGTTGTTAACTCCTTTGCTGCTGGAGGTTATCAGTAAAGAAGGATTATGCAAAATATGAAGCCTCCTGTCTTGTGGTAAAATTGTAAGTATACACTGAAAACTTTGCAAGGTCTAGCATATAAACTATAGAACAGTCAAATTAAGTATCATTCCACTATTCAGGTTATATAGAGAGAAGTCTTGATGTAGGATTCTTGTGGGAATTGACACTTTGTTTTGCAGGGTCACATCAGAAGTCACCTCCCTCTAAACCTTGTATTAAAGCATACTACTCATGGGACCCAGAACTAAAAAAAAAACTCTCTATGCCATGTTATCGTTACATGCTGTTAGAATGTTGTATATATATATTAGACTTGTGCATTTGTATTTGGGAGAACATGAAAACAAACATGAATGGTGCGTTTTTGTTGTTGAAACCAAATAAACTAATATGGCGGCAGGTAAACATACACGTCTCCTACGTAATCTCCCTGGTCCCTTCCCCCCATATAAGTCATTGCCTCCAGCCTACGTTGTCTACGTAGCATCGCCGGTTAATGGAAATGGAATCAGTAGGAATGCGCCAGGAGTTAAATGTGTGTAAGAGCGACTATTGTTCGCCGGCAGGGGCCTCTTCAGGCATCAACCATTAAAGTTCAGCTGCCCTTCATTGGTTAATGCCAGAGGAGGCCCCTACCACGACCAGTAGAGCTGCTCGTATGGACCTTTAACTCTTGGAACCTCCCCATGCCAATTTTCGGCATCAGGAGTTTTAGGTTCATATAAGCGACTCTATTGGTTGCCGGCACTGCCCTTCATTTGTTGATGCCAGAGGAGGCCTCTGTCAGCAACCTTTAACTCAACTCCTGGCCTGGCGTCAGGAGTTAAAGGTCAGTACAAACCACTCTCCAATGAGGAGGCCCCTGCCAGCGACCAATATAGTCACTCTTACGTACTTTTAAATGCCTGGCACCAAAGCTGCTGCATATTTTTATTTTTACCCCGTTAACTCCGTATTAACCAGTGCCCAAGTCTAGTGCATATTGGCTTTTAAGACGAAGATCTGCTTATTGCAGAAGTTCCAGTATAGCCATCCATGGATTTTGTGGGGTTATATTCTCACCAATTTTTGTAGTCATGTGCACAAAAACATTTTCCAGGCTTGTATTATATATGGCATGACCACCATTCTCTATAGTAGACATCCTGAAGCCTGTAGTTTTATTTTCCCAATCTTGTTGGTGGTAAAATGCAGAATAAGCTGGGTCATTTTTGGTCTTGCTTCCATGTGCAGATGAGTCGCATCTGGGACATCCTTAGCTAGAATCCTACTTAGCCCTGGGCCATAATTGGTAAGGCAGAGTTGCAGTTAATTAGTCAGAATTGTAGTAAAATAGCTTCAGGTCATTGTTCTAGGGAGATATAGATCTTAATGTTTCATGGACTGGGATTTTTCCTGGTTTTTGTATTACAACTACTGATGCTTCTAGCATTTGTGGTGGCCCTACCTGGTGGGCGTTATTAGCTTTTATTTTTTAATAGCTTGAGATAACTCAGTGTCTGCTATGTTAGAATCTGTGTTTATTTATGTTGATAGTTTGGTGGTGGCTAGGGCTACATTGTCTATTTGGTATCTAATTCCTTACTGTAATCCCTGAACTGTCGATTTGACATCAATCTTGAATGGCTTAAAACATTTGCGTGGGTTACCGAGTCTGACGGGAAGTCAGTGTATGTGTCACATCTGCCCACACCAGACGCGCTTCAGCCTAGAATGCCACCAACAAGAGGAAATCCCCTGGTTATGGGAAATCAGGACTGGATAGTCGGGTTAGCCGGGTTGGTACAAGTAGCAGACATAGACATACAAGCCAAGGGTCAGGTAGTCAGACAAGCCAAACTGGTACACGTGGAGAACAGACTGATGCACAAAATGAAGATCTAGTAATTCTGAATGCAGCTCCCAGCAAAGGACCACAACAGAGATCTTTTTCTCTTTAGTGGCAAAAGCGAGTAGGAATAGAGTGTAAGATTGTCCAAAGCGGGCAGTCAGTAAAGGGCAAGTTATTCTGTATTTCATTGTTCTCTGATCAATTGATGGTTTCTGCCTTTGTTCTCTATTTATTTTCTTTTGTACTTCCCACCGTAATATTTTATTTTGCCTCCTTTTTTATTTTGTAGATTTCTTTCATTGTTAACATAATACTTAGGTTCATTTTTTTCCAGCGTACAAAGGGCCACTGTGAAAGATTTCTTTAAGTCTATATTTCAAAGCTGTTTTGCCAGATACATGATACAGTACTTACTCATACCGTGTTTTTAATTCCAACCCCTTTTCTTGCTGGAAGTGTCTGCAGTTTTTAAATTCAGTGTATGATAAAGTCACGTAAGAGACTGACACAATAAGTCTTTTTACTATTTAATTTGTCAAGGTTTGCCAAGTGGACATTTTTTATGATAAGAGTTTCTTAAGATCATTATTTGCGTTCCTTGTACATGGTATCTAATAAGATACAGTATGTGTAGATGGCCTTTTCACCTGTAAAGATCTGATTTGATTTTGTGCGCTGGGGCACAGTCATGCTGGAATAGAAAAGAGTCTTCCCCAAACTGTTCCTACAAAGTTAGAAGCAAATAATTGTCTAAAATGGCTTTGTATGCTGTGGCATTAACGTAACCCTTTACTGGAACTAAGGGGCCTAGCCGAAGCCATGAAGACCATTATTCAACTAATTGTCTAAAATGGCTTTGTATGCTGTGGCATTAACTTAACCCTTTACTGGAACTAAGGGGCCTAGCCGAAGCCATGAAGACCATTATGCTTCCTCCACCAAAGTTTGCAGTAGGCAGTATGCATTCCATTAGGTAGTGTTCTCCTGGCATCCACCAAACCCGGATTTGTTCATCAGACTTCCAGATGGTAAGGCTTGATTGATCACTCCAGAGAACACATTTCCACTGCTCCAGACTCCAGTGGTGGCGTGCTTTACACCTCTCCAGGCCACACTTGGTATTGGGCATAGTGATCTTCAGCTTGTGTCTGATTGTATTGCGTAAGTGTGAATAACAGTACAGTCTTTGCGTACTGAAGTAAATAGATATTAAATAGGCAAATCATGTTTTAAAAAGTAATCACACAATAGTCAAATACATGTTCTACTTTTTTTTAATAGTTATGTTTTTCCATTCTAACACAAACACATTGTAGTAAACAAGAATAATTTGGCACAGAGCCCAATGATTCTTGTAAGCCTTTTAATGTTAGGATCCAAATATGGATATTATATTAAATGGGCCAAGTCAAGTATTTCATAGAGTTTGACTGCAGATAAAAACCATTTGGCTTATCTAGTCTGCCGATTTTCACTGATGTTAAGACCGTAATCAGTCCTTGGTCTTGTCTTTTATTCAGGATAGCTCTATGCCTATCTCATCCATGTTTACATTTCTCTCTGTATTAGTCTCTACCAGTTTACCTGGGAGCCCTTTTCATTTATCTACCACCCTCTGAAAAAGTAACATTTCCTTACGTTACACCTTAGCCTCTGACCCTCTAGGATTAGATTAGATTATGACCTCCTAGGCTCTAACATTTCTCCCCTTTGAAATAAACACCTCGATCTGTACCTCAGTATGTACTTTATTTAAATGTATCTGTTGCTATTGAATGGTTTATAAACCACAGACCAATGTTTACTCTTATATTTGTTATACACTCTGTCACAATCCAAGTAAATACTGTACAATGTCATACATCAACTACAAATCTCTGACACCTGTTGCGGTTTATGCCAACAATCTGGAAAAAAAACTATAAACTCAAAAAAGTCACCATTTGTGGAGTAGAGGTATCTCTATAAATTGCAACTATGCTTGCAGGGTACAAAGAACTTAGTTGCGGGGCAGGCCATTTACTTAAATATCTCAAACATAAGTCAGAGATACAGCTGGAAATGTCATCAGTTAGACCAGGGGTGTCCAACCTGCGGCCCTCCAGCTGCTGCAGGACTACCTCTCCCATAATGCTAAGGTGCTGGCTGAGGAGTATGGGAGATGTAGTCCTGCAGCAGCTGGAGGGTCGCAGGTTGGACACCCATGAGTTAGACGAATATTTCAAAACAAAAAGCCAGGCACAATGAGAACTGTTCTGTTATAAAATAGCCCCCATCCAGAATTCGCTGTTGGTAAACGAGAGAGCGTCGTAGCCAACTACAATGAACCAAAATCAATAATTGTATGGGCTGTGCCATTTAAAACTAAACACGCATGAATTCCTGATGCTGCAGTCCTGCCTTCACAAGTGTATGCCAGCAGTAGGTAGAACTCATAAACTGTCTAAATGAAATGAGTGTGTTGAATATATTTACCAGTGCTTCCAGGCAGAACTTATCAAAGCTGTGGTTTGTATTCACAGAGGATTAGTGGCTGACCAGGCAGCTCTATACAGGTCTATGATTATTACCGTTAACAAATATAGTTTGCAATGCAAAATATCCTGGCCAGATGGATATCATTGACAGATCAATTATTTAAACAGACACCTATGAAACACTACAGGTCAGTGTTTGGTACAATCAAACCATGTGTCTTTATTTGCAAAAGCAAGACCTTCAGATCATATACAATGCATTACTTGTAATAATTTTCCAGGATATAATTATAAAGAAAAATGCTGGTGCAAGGTGGTTTTGTTTTCACTTTGTGCTGAATGAATTATTTGTTCCCAATATTTTTCTTATATGTGATAAAACCAACATGCACCAGAATTGCTCTGTATAAATAACACCTGGTATCCATGTGCCTTGTTTCAGTACTGCTGAAAGCTTGGATATGATATAAATGGAAAAGAGGCATGGGCTTTTTTTTTGTTTTGGGACACTTTTGCCTTGGGCAAGGGCCATGGAAATCTTCTGCCGCTCATATAGTTACACAGCTCGCCATTTGTTATCATCCTTCTTAACCCTGTTTCAGCCAAACCACTTGAACTTGTCAAGATCAGGTCAATTTCACTATACTGAAAATATAACAACAACAAAAAAAAGCTTTAGTGTACAAAGCCCATGTGACATGTATTGTGTTTATTAGACTAAAGGACGTTAGATGGAATTAAAATTAGAAGTAAAGACTATGATTGAATCCAATTTGTAAATCAAATAGGTTTTCAATTAAAAATGGAAAAAGGGGGTTGCCCACCTACTATCGACATCTGTCAAAAGAACCCTGATCTGGGAATCCTGTCTTGCCAAATTCAAGGCAATAGAGAGAAATTTATGTTGGTGGGTATATTTGATACAGCTTGGGCGGGGGTTCTCCATTCTTCTGGCTGGCCCACCGGGAGGAAAGTTGAATAAAATCCGGATGTATAAAGTCCAGATTCCATCATTTGATCATTTGATCGTTGATTTATTGTTTGTAGGCTTGTCTATATGCAGAGCATGGGTCAAGGCAGATACTGACAAAAGTATGTTCTGTTGTGTGATGCAATATTCTGTAGTAAAAACTAAATACTACCTGTGAGACAATCTGGTAAATGGTAAATAAGCAGACAGGGACAAGCTTATACCTAACATTATGTTGTCTACAAATGTCTTTTTTATTTATGTGTGTACTTACATGTTTTGTTTCTTTTTTTTCTACATGAATTTGAAAAAAGAACCTTTTTAGCTGCTATTTGCCCTTGGAACAGCTCGATTATTGAAAACACGTTGAAAGTTGCTCAAAGGACACCTCGCCTTGTTTCTCCTGTTTGGTTACTCACATTTACTGCTAAGGAGAGTTGTTTTTTTTATTGTGATATTTAGAAGTAATGAATAAACAAAACTGGCACATTCCTCTTATCTAGGAGCATTTACTGTGTCGCAACGTAACCTGTGATCTATCTTAAAAGGACTATAATTGAATTTGGAAGAGGGCGAATTTAAGAATGTCTGATGTGGCATAATTAAAATTAAACCATGTAATTAACTTTTTTAAAGATAGGTTATCCTTAAGCATCCATAAAAACTTTGGCTAGAATTTTAACAATTGTCTTAAATGGGAAGTAACACCCTGGCCAAACTATATAACTAAAGTTGGATGTGAAGCTCTCATTTTTTTGGGTCTGTATTAAAATATTTGATTATCTTTTCACTTTATGATATATTTCCCTTTAGTCACTTATTACCATATTTGCTCGATTATAAGACGACCCCCCAAATCTTAATATTAATTTAGGAAAAAAAGAAAAAGCATGAATATAAGACGACCCTATAGGAAAAAAGTTTTACCAGTAAATGTTAATTCATTTAAACTATTTTTTTAATAAAAGCTATGATTGAGAAAAATATTTTGGTTTTATTTCCTTCTATTTTCCAACCTGCCCCCCAGTTATGCACATCTGCCCCCAGGCTTGTTACTCTGCCCCATAAATGCCTTATACCCCCTATATGCCTCTGTGCCCCATGATATGCCTTTTAACCCTCTAAATGCCACTGTGCCCCATGATATGCCTTTTAACCCTATATGCCACTGTGCCCCATGATATGCCTTTTAACCCTATATGCCACTCTGGCACTTAGAGGGTTAAAAGGCATATTATGGGGAAGAGTGGCATAGAGGGAGGTTTAAGGCATTTCAGGAGGCCGAGTGGCGTATAGAAGGTTAAAAAGGCATTTCTGGAGGCAGAGTGGCATTAAGGGGGTTAAAAGGCATTTCACAGAGCACCCTGCCTCCAGAAATGCCTTATGCCCCCCATTTAACACCCCCCCAGCCCCGCCCCACTTACCGGTACTTCTGAGTCTCCTGTCATGTAGCTGGGGCAGCGTGTAGACTCACGCTGCAGCCGGAAGGCGGCGTGGCTAGCAGCAGGGGTTGTCTGCGTGCATCGCGCAGACATTCCCCGGCTGTCAGAGATCAGCGTTCCTCGCGCCGGCGCCGGTGCCGCACCGGTGCGGGGAACTCTGATCTTTGACAGCCGGGGAAGGTCTGCGCGATGCACGCAGACAACCCCCGCTGCTAGCCACGCCTCCTTCCGGCTGCAGCGGAAGTTGTCTACGCGAATCGCGTAGACATCTACACGCTGCCCCAGCTGCACACCGGGGACTCTGAAGTACCGGTAAGTGGGGCGGAGGGGTTGAGACAGGAGGATCCAGATCCCCTGCAGCTGCTGGCGATCTGGATCTTAGTCGTCTCGTAGTCAGACTTTGAGGTCTGATTATAAGACGACCCCGATTATAAGACGAGGGGTATTTTTCAGAGCATTTGCTCTGAAAAAAACCTTGTCTTATAATCAAGCAAATACGGTAGTTTTCAATACTGTAACACTTCCTATTTTATGTAAACTGTTGGATTGTGATAGTGGAATGAAGCTATTATAAGGCATTATAGATGCATATAAAATATGTTTATCTTGGCTGATGATTATATGTATCTTTTTATTCCAAAGTTAAATATACAGTAGTGCCAAACACATATGTTTTGTATCATGTGATATTTTGAACTTGTGTGTAATATGCACCCATCTATAAGTGTACTGAAAAAGGTAAAAATGCATCCTATTGTTGAATAAATGTTGATATATTAAGGGGTTGGTTCCAAGGTCCGAAATGTTTTGATGTGTTATTTAAAACTTTGGCGTTGAAATATTTTAGGAAAAGTATAAAATGATCAACTAGATACGAATACATATATTTTTTCTACTGAGGCTACATATTTTTATTGCATTAATACAGCTTTTTAGATAAAATCTTAAATAAATGTACAGCCGGAAATCAGGAGCAAATCACTGCTCCTATGTGTAAGCGCTCAGCTGTCTAGCACTCAGCTTGTCTCCCTAGGTAGAGGAAGCCCTAGTGCCACAGCCCTATGGATATCGCCATAAACATAAACAAAAAGCTGGAAAAAGTCATATTTCATCAACACATAAAACACGTAATATCTGCTTACATTATAAAAGAGAAACATCTGTAAAATGTGCTCTGTGTTCAACGTTCTCAGCGTTTTTCAGAGATCCACTGTGGTATACACTTGATTATTAAATGTGCATAGGCACTATGCGTTTCGCTACAAGAGCTTCTTCAAGGAGCTATGAGCAACGCTAACCACCTCCTCCCTGTCACCGCTGTCACAGCTGCGTTATGCTAATTGTCATGGCAGATGCAGTGATTAGACTTTGTGTTATACAACAAGACACCAAATTCTCAAACAACCAAATAAAAACAAATAAAAAATTGTGCATTGTACATATTATCCCCTATATTGAGGAAGGCGCCATATGTTGCAAATCAAGATTAGAAATTAGTACAGATGATTTATACATATGCCAGGGTAGCTGGAGAGCAGCTACTTTTTAATTATTAGAAATATTTCTCTGTCCCAGCATACACGATTCATAGCTTAAAAACTATAATTATCTCACAGCTATTTCTGGTACCATAATGCCTTTTTTTTAATACAAAAGACGGGCACAGGCATGGGGACCCGGTCTTTCTAAAATACCTTAAAAGAGATCTTTTTAAAGGGAAAGTACAATTAATCACTATTGTGTGCTCTGCACTTGTATTTTACATTTCATAATAGAGATGATGTCACACACACCTTACTCACATATTCACTTCTGGTCATTACATAATAGAGTCGGGAACATCTGGGAAGCCAACTGTGTCATGGTTAGCGGAAAGTCTTGTGATCTCTAATTACTCATCATCTTTTGTAATAATTTACTTGTACCTGTAGCTCAGATGAATAAGTAGACTATTGAAGTTCCCAGGTCATTTACCATTCATTCGCTGGTCTGGATAGTTTACAAATGTTTTCTTGAATTTCCAGAATCTTACAGCCTCCAAAAAAAAATTAATAAATCTGATTTATTATTGATTTATTTATACTTTAGTTTGGGAATGCAAGCTTGACGTAATCATTAATACCTTTGTATTTACTTATATATCAATTGATTACAATTGAAATTCTCTAGGACATACAGTACCAAACGCAAAGCAAGTCCTGGTTCATTTTAAATTAGCCCCCACTAGTTGAAAAAGACAATATGTTGTTTTGTGTCTACATCTTATTTAATTGATGCTTACTATGACAACCAAATTTGCTGTATACTTATTTACTTATTTCTGTCTATATTTTCTTATTTGTTTTCTATTATGTATATACGTACACCCTATAAAGGCCTATATATTTACATAATATTGTTTTGTCCAGTTTTATCATTTAAAAAAACCTTGTGCTGAAGTGCGTAGCTCATAGAAATCTCTGTAGCATCACACACTACAGAGTTCCAAACTGCCCCTAAACTCAACATCAGTACAAGAACTGTGCTTTAGAAGGTTTGTGAAATGGGTTTTTATGACCGAGGAGCTGCATTTAAGCCAGAGATCACTATGCGGAGTGTCGGATGGAGTGAAAGTAAGCATGGCAGGAGAACACTATCAGAATGCACAGTGCCTTTTGTAAAGTTTGATGGATGAGGAATAATCATCTAGGGTTGGTTTTTCTTCAGGCTTTGGGTTAGGCCCCTTAGTTCTGGTAAAGTATAATGTTAATACAGCATACAAAGACATTTCAGACAATTGTATGTCTCTGACTTCCTGGCACCATCTTGTGGAAGGCCTTTTCCTGTTCCAGAATGACTGTACCACTGTGCACAAAGTCCATAAACACATGGTTTGATGATTTTGGTTTGGAGGACCTGCACAGATCCCTGACTTTAAACCCATTGAAGACCTCACACATGTTCTTCTGGTTGAATGGGCACAAATTCCCATAGACAATATCCAAAATCTTGTGTAAAGCCTTCCCAGAATAGTGGAGGCTGTTATAGCCATAAAAGAGAGAGGGGAGGCAACTTCACATCAATACCCATTTTGGGATGGGATGTCAAACAAGCTCATATAGGTGTGTTGGTCCACATACTTGGCTCAAAGCCAAAGGAACGAGCTTTCCCTCTCACAGGTATTCCTCAGCAAAAATACTGATGACGACCGCTATCACTTTGTGCTAAAACTGCCCTTTATACAGCAACTCTAGTTCTTTAACAATCTAATGTATGATTGATATATTTTTTTAGTTGTAGCAACCCTCCTACGTTACTAATTCAACTTTAGCTGTTTGTTTTTTTTAGTTTGTAGATAAAAAGCACCTGCTCATTCATGTCCTGCCCAGAACACACATGTACAGTGCTGTATTAAACAAATATTTGAATAAAGCAACCTCTGCCACTACAGGGAACAATAAGAAACAAAAACGACTTACCCTCCAAAAAGAACAACAATACAACTTTGATCTCCATACTGAACATACTGTAACATACTGAAAACATTACAAGGTACTTATCATAAAAATAACATACATAACAAGTCATACAAGCAGTCCAACAACTTTTACTAATATATATATATATATATATATATATATATATATATATGTGTGTGTGTGTGTGTGTGTGTGTGTGTGTGTATATATATATATATATATATATGTGTGTGTGTGTGTGTGTGTGTGTGTGTATATATATATATATATATATGTGTGTGTGTGTGTGTGTGTGTGTGTGTGTGTGTGTATATATATATATATGTGTGTGTATATGTATATATATATATATATATATATATATATATATATATATATATATATATACGCTGAGCAGTTCTGAAATTCTGTAGTGTGACATCTAAAGCTACAATAGTTAATAAACAATGCCGGCAGGCTGCTGAATGTTTATATAATATAATAGGACAATGCGTACATAAAAAAAAAAATAATGTGAAAATAAAATAATTGTCAAAATACAGCATAACGAAGCTTATAAAGAAATTCAGCACAGAGCTTCAGTGAATAAACTATTTGCATGCAAACCCTAAGATCCTTTTATAAGCAAAAAATAAAGAACCAGCGTGATCGTCACATTTTTAAACTTCTATTTTATTCTTTTTAATACATTTAAAAATCAAAACGTTACAGAAAACACATAAAATATAAGTGTAAAATGTATATGAATGCATGTAAAAATTAAATTGAAGCTTCCCCATAAGAATGGATTGAATTATTTAAGGTCCAAAATGAATGTTTATTCTAATATAATGAAATCCAAATACTGTACACAGCTTTACCTTTACTAATATTGTATAGAAACCAGAATTGACATGAACCCAGTAATTGTTTGGATGAAACAGTATTGCTATATGTAAAGGAAATTATTGCCACTGTAATTATTGCCACTGTAAAGGAAATTATTATTTGATCACATCTATTAGGATTTACTAATGATAATGATTTTTTAATAAATCTACTTTTCTAGTTTAGTGAAACATGGCAAGCAAATGTGTTAGCCGAACTTTTGCCAAAGAAAAGAGGGGATATTTTTATTCCTTGTGCAATGAAAGTTTACATTTTTAATGGCATTCGAAGTGTAAGTTCATTGTGTTTTTTTTAATAATATAATTCCAGGGTGGGATGACAATTTCAAACGTTGTGTACAGATACAGAGGCCTTTGCGTGAAGCAAAGTAAATGTTTCAACATTTCATTAAATCATATCTTATCCTTGGTTACATTTCAAATCTCAGCAGCCTGAACCTCAGTGCATTAGGAAACGTCTTATTTTCACCCGGCGCTTATACATGCAGTGTCGCTGCTCATTCAAGCGTGACACATGTCAAAGGACTTAGGTGTGTCATTGTAGGTGCAGGGGAGGGGAGATAACAAGGTGCCTTTTTAAGACCATACAGTGAATCAGTAACATCTCTCGGTTTCCCTGTACACAACAACAATCGCGAGCAGGGCTCATTTGCAAGGAAAACCTCACTGCCTTCTCCAGGTACCCTCGCAGGGGGCCAGCCGCTTCCTACACCTGAGACTGTGGAAATCTGATACTCCTGACATGTGATTTTCCCTGAGTGTAGGAAGGAAGTCTTTTTTTTTTATTATTATTTTTGGATTTATTTATGATTTTCCGAAATATTTTGAAATTAAGGTAGAATGCCTTCATTTACACACCAGCTGAAGGTCCTTCTCTGGAAGAACTGCTTAAACGCTTACAGGCAACCGGTAAGTTGAAATTATAAATGTTAAATACAGGTGCAAGCAAGTGGAATAGTTATGAGCATGTAAGATATATGTTTTTTGCGTGTTTTTGTGTCTTAAAGGAAACTGAATGATAGATAGATAGATAGATAGATAGATAGATAGATAGATAGATAGATAGATAGATAGATAGATAGATAGATAGATAGATAGTGAGGTAGATAGATAGATAGATAGATAGTGAGGTAGATAGATAGATAGATAGATAGATAGATAGATAGATAGATAGTGAGGTAGATAGATAGATAGATAGATAGATGATAGATAGATAGACTGATAGATAGATAGACAGACAGACAGAGTGATTGATAGATAGATAGATAGATGATAGATAGATAGATAGATAGATAGATAGATAGATAGACAAACTGAGTGATAGATAGACAGACAGAGTGATTGATGGATAGATCGATAGACAGACAGACTGACAGATGATAGATAGATAGACAGGCAGAGTGATAGATAGATAGATAGATAGATAGATAGACCGTCAGACAGATACATAGAAGGTCTTGTCTTTATCATTTCACCAGACCATGAAAATATTTTATACTAAGTAGTCCTTGTGAATCATGTTTCAACATCTTTCCGAATAGGAAAATTGGTTTAGGATAAAAATGTTTTGCGGGCTCTCCTCATAATTTAATGTCTTTGTGGCCAAGTGTTTTCCATATTCTAAGGCTTTTTGTCATTCTTACCATATGTTTGTTCAACTATGATTTTCCTTTTTCGTGTTTAGTGTAACAAGCAGATTATATATTGTTTTTTTCCAGGACAAGCAGGACTAGAACAATATACATACATATCACACAATGCAAATACACACACACACACACACACACACACACACACATTTATATATATATATATATATAACAACAATTAAAAACACAGATTTATGTAATTTTACTTTAGATATATGGCACTGCTGAAAAAAGACAATTTATGTTCAGTAAAATCTACGCATGCATAGTTTTTGGCAAATCACAAGAGACAAGTTTTTTTTTATTCTTTATTTAGTTGTAAGGGTTATATTTTGAGGCCTTATGTACCATTCTTTATAAACTTTTTTTTTGTTGTTACATTTTATTTTTGCTCTCAGTACATCATGACTAGATATCCTTAGTATCGTTATAGACCTCATGCATTTTTCTTGTAACTATAATTTTTTTTTTTTATTTTATCCAGTTTCTTTATTAAATATTTTTTTTTTGAAAAAGGCAAAACTGGTTCTTGCGAATCTGTGATGTCAATGTAGCTAACCACACAGGGCTCATCTGACGTGTGGTGACAGCACCAGGAAGGAAATTCAAATGCTGTATGTGTATCTGCCGGCATACCTGGGAACTCTCCAGGTTTGGCATGGAGACTTTGTGAGAAAGGCTGCTTTTCCAGTTCTGTGAGTGGCTACCAGTAAATTCTGGGCCGGGGGAGCAGCATTCTGAAACGACCACTCCCTGCCCATTTCCCCCTTAAACAGCAATGTGTCCCACAATGTAAGCGGATAGATTGGATCTGACACACCGGAAAAAGGGTCTGGCGGGCGCTGGCCAACAGCCCCACACACTCACTCACGCTATGTGAGCACAAAAATGTAGCATGAGGCTGCACATATGCCACCATCAGTTTCACTTGCCAGCGGCTGCTGGCTTTAAAGTGTCAAGGCTTCTTCGTCACTGCCTGTCCGGCCATGCACGATAGAGGGAACATACTATTATGCTTACATGTTTAGATGCTAAAGTAAATATTATCATCATTTACTATGGCTAGTTCGGTCTTAGTACTAAAAAAAAAGTACCTGAAAATAATACTTTACAGTGTTGTCTAGTCCCCATTTAAGCCTAATCAAAAAATAGACCATTCTTTATTAGTCTTTATGGAAAAACAGAAACTATAGGGGTAATTCATGTGTAAAAGTTTCCTATAAAAAGGATGAATTTTTACATGTGAAAACTGTGGTGGAGAACGCAAAGGTTTAATCTGGGATATGGTCCTATAACACAAGGTTATTCTGTATATACAAATATTATATTATTATGATATAAAAAAATGAACTGCTTGATAGACAAAGTGAACTTGTGTTAATGCGATGCTGATACATAATAATATATTTTTTAATGCCATTGAGTTTACACACTTACGCTACACACACAGCATAAAACACTTTTGCCGTCAAAGATTTTGACAATAGGTTCAGTTTGCCAATGGTTGGTAGCTAAATAGAACAGCCTCCCAGCAGAAATGGTATAGGATAATATAGTATGGAAATTCAAACATGCATGGGATAGGAAAAAAGCTACCCTGAAGACAAGAGCAAGGACTGATTAAGATGACTAGATGGGCCGAATTGTTGTTATCTGCCATCGAATTCTATGTTTCCATTATTATGTGTTAATAACACAGAAGCAAAAGGTGTTTCAGTGTTATTAGGAAGAAAGTTATCTAACGTAGCTATCCGTTATACTTTTTTTTTTCTTACGGTTAATATGCCTGGGTTATCTTTTTGATGGAAGATTAGTCTTAGGGCGTAATTAGAAGCTGAATTTATAATTTAGAATAATTACAGTTAGTACAAAAGGGTTGTCTTATTATAGCAAATCCACTTAACACTGTTTTATATACCGGTAATGTGAATAATGGTTTAGTTATGGTCATCAAGAGACCAGTTGATATGAAAAATCATTCTTTTTTTATATATGAAATATTTCATTTAATTGTTAGATGAGTTCCCCCACTTGGTTCTGTTAGCACCTATTTGGAAAATATCTGGAAAGTTCTTTCTGTGTCTGTTTAAGGAAAGGTTATGTTGTTTATATATTGTTGTTTTGGGTAATTATGCAAATACTGTCACTTTGTCATTTCAACATTTCACATATGTGAAATACCATCTACAACAATCCCTTTAAACTTGGAAACCTTTGCAGAAATATAAAGTCCCTGGCAAACAAAAAACCAGAGCAGTCCACTTATTCTTAAGGAGCCTTTTTTAAAAAAAAAATTATTTAAGTACTACTACTTACCCCCTAATGCAGCAAGAGCCATCTCATGTACCCCATAAAAGCATAATAGAGGCAATTCCTTAGCTGGGCTCAAAACAGACAGATGTACATAGAATTTATTTTAAATATACCTGCTTGCATACAATGGATGCTCACAGAAACAGAAAATTAGCCCTTCACACCCTACGTCATAGCCATACCTGGGAACTTCTGTTCTCCGACTACCCGGAGACTTCCCTTGCGGGCCGTGGCCAGGACTGTCCATTGACGTCAGCGGAGCGGTCCCGTGACATCGGTGGGAGGTCCCGCTGACGCCAGGGGAGTTCCTGCTGACATCAGTGGGAGTTCCCGCTAATGTCGGGGGTGTTCCCACTGACGTTGGGGGCCGTTCCCGCAGCAGAGTTCTCCGAAGGGTCTAGAGAGACCCCCTTGGAAATGTGTTTACTTTTTAATGGGCATCGCCATCTTGCGGGAGGCCAAATTTTTTCCAATGGCGCAGTCAAACTGCATCCTGGGGTGGGTTTTTGCTATTGCAGATACCTCAGTAGTGGCATTGTTAAACCCCTCCTAAGGTCTTTTAAAGCAGATTGCATATGAAGCACATGGATGCTCCAGGGAGGGGGCAAATGCCAAAAGGTACTGCAGGGACCCCCCTGTAGTAGCTTTTAGTGTTGCTGAATGCCTCAACATCGAGATATTACAGCAACACCAATCTTGTGAAAAAAACGATCTTTGATCTGTTTTTCTGTGACGTGCCTGCCACGTCATTGGTCGTTAACAATGTTTAAATAACCTACTTGTTCATGTTTGCTGGGTTTTTTTTCCACTACCATTAAGTTAACGCCTATGTTACACACACACAGCATAAAACACTTTTGCCTTCAGGGATTTTGACAATAGATTCAGGTTGCCAGTGACGTTCCTTCCTTATTGTTTTGCTTTAGAGAGAGGGTGGTAGATAAATGGGACATCCTTCCATCAGAAATGGTAGAGGCTAATACAGTGAGGGAATCTAAACATGCATTGGATAGGCATAGAGTTATCCTGAATCTAAGACAAGACCAAGGACTGAGTCTCTATACCAGAAAAAAATGGACAGACTAGATCAACAACAATGGTTTTTATCTGCCGTCAAATTTGACGTTTCTATTATTAAGCAGCTGTCAATAACACAGGAGGAAATGGCTTTGCAATGTTATTATGAAAAATAATGATTCATTGTGTCTATATGTTGTAAATAAAATACGCCTGGGTTATCTTTTTGATGGAGGATTAGTCCTTAGGTGTAATTAGAAGCTATATTTGTAATTTAAAATAATTACACAAAAGCATTATTTAATTGGAATAAATCCACTTAACACTGTTTTATATTATATTAATTATGGTTTAGTTATGAGCAAGAAGAGACCCGTTGATACGAGATCATTATTTTTTTTATATAGGAAATATTTTATTTAATTGTATTTAATGATTTTTCCCACTTCGTTCTGTTATCACCTTTTTGTAAAATATCTGCATACTTGCAATGGTTAAAGTTAAAGTCCTATGTCATGTTTCTTTATGTGCCTGTTTAAATGAAAGTATCTAAAGTATCTTTATGTATTTTATTAATAATGCAAATACTGTAATTGTGATTTCAACATTTCAGTGTGAGATACCATCTACAAAAATCCCTTTAGACTTTGCACAAATCAAGATCGCTGAAAAACTTTGAAACTCCTCGTACCTCTAATATGGATTATAAACATATTAAATATAAAGTACTGGGCCAACAAAAAAACAAAGCAGTCCACTTATTCTTAAGTAGCCCTTTATAGTAATATGTATTGGGCTGTCACTGAGTCTTGTTTCGGGTAATGACGCAAATACGGAAACTTTGTCATTTCAACCTTTCAATTTTAAAATACCAGCTACAAGTTCCTCATTGTTGAGATAAGCTCCTGATTGTTACCTAGTTGTTACCAGATCCAGAAATACATCCATTCTGGTCTCTACTAATTGAGACATAAATGTGTTATTTCAGTAAGTTCAGAAACTTGCTGCCCTTACTGGAACTAGTTGTTCCACAATTCAGATCTCCCATGATTAAAATGTCAGCCAGATTATCAGTTTGCAATAAAATCTGATCTTCCTCATCAATGCTAATGTCTGGTGGCTTGTAGATACACCTACAAGTAATGTGGGACCCTTTGAATGTCTATGCTAATCCCACCTATAGTGGCTCCACGTTAGTACCAGCATCATCTTCTGTAATACTGGGTTTTTATTTAGGGTTTAAAAATGTAAACAAATCCCTTCTCTTTTCTATTTACTCTGTCCTTACATTGACTTATCCACATGATATTATCTACAATCAACTTATCCTCACCCAGGCTGTCCCTTACCTTCCGTCTCACTCGACTTTGGTTAACCTTGTATGCTATCACTTTTAACGTTACTGTTCATTTTGTATTGTCCTTTATTCTGATACCATTATTGCACTCTATACATGTAATGCAATCAACCTTTATTAAAAATTATTTATATAGTTATATATATGCATATTATTTTATATAATTTTATGTTTTTTAATACATAGTCTGCTGGCTCTATGCATAGCTGCCGATTCCAATTCCCGCGACAGGGGAAGTATTTTTGTGGTTGGCACCATATATATTTTTGTACAATATATATGGTTGACATTGTAAGAGTAAAATATTTCACTGATAAATCCAGCTAGAGCCTGATAAAACCAGGTGACATCCGTCATGACACAGTAAAATCTAATAATACTCTGGCTCACCAAACAACTACACTTTTAAAGACTGGGCTGACTCTTTTTGCATGATTGCATGTCCTCCGAGCCTTGGCGTGTTTCTATGTGAAGAATTCTGCAGATCCATTTGTTACTTTGCCTCGACCACTAACCTTTGTAACCTTTCTAACAGTAGGGTATCCCTTAAATGATTACATGCAACACCACTGATTGTATTGCAGAGTTCTTAATCTTTCTATCCTCCAAATCAAGTATTTGATATACTGTATATAACAAGCACTACAGCGAATATTGTTTTGGCATATATATATACATTGGTGTATATATGAAATTATACAAGACGGTGCTCCACTGCCCTCATAGGACCTACCGCTACAGCCACCATTCTCTCTAGTGAGATATAATGTCATATATTTGTGCTCTGACTCAGGAAGATATGCACTGCTTGGTATAACCCCTATGAAGCTTATGTTGGCTAAGCCAAGCCACCATAGAGTAAAATTGGTGTTGAGGAGAATCTCTGTGCAACGGGTCCATTGAGCAGTAGTGAACTGAGGAGCCTGATCTCCCAGTAGGGCAGTCTGGCCCACAACAGAAAAGGTTGCCTTCCCAAGCCTGCCTCCCTAGGTCCTCAACACTCGTGAATGCCTATTGTGCCACTCATGTAGAGAGTTGCTAAAGTAACTGATATAAACAGCCTGATCTGTCAGCACTGAGAAGAGAGACACTAATTAAATGACTATGTGTAATATAATGTTTGACATTTTCCGTGTATTTGCGTGGCTAATCAAGTATTTCTTAATTCCAGATTTGGTCGGTGGTTTTAATTCTGTGGCCTGTTTTCATATTCATAATACTGGCTATCACTCGCACAAGATTCCCTCCACAAATGATGTCAAACTGTAAGTATTACCACAAAAAATATTAGAATTTAACTGAAATATAATCCACCTAGCATCCAAACAATTAGGGAGCAGAGGAAGTCTATCAAAGGGGGCAGGGAATGGAAATACCCCAAGGCTGTGCTGATCTGATTTTCTTCTTGATATTAATTTTATTTCCACATTGATACCTAGGGTTACAGGGTCTTTAGGCAGAATTAACACTTTCATTGGATTCTATCTGTAGACCGTTATTAGATGTTCCATGCAGATCCTATTGGTTAATGTATATTGGACAGGGATTGATAAGTGTTGTGCATGCTATCTTCCAAATAAGTTATGTAAGGTTTTACTGACTGTCCATTGATAAATATGAATAGATTTTTCTCTGTGACCTCACCGATTCCTGTTATAAAACAAAACCACCATTTTAAAACCATAGTATACTTAAAATGGGATGGCTGGTAAGGGGTATGCTGGAGATGTCAGTGGTTGTGGTTGTGGTGGTGGGAATACTACAGACAAGAAGAGAATTTCTATGACATCAAGTCTCAGGATTGACTCTGAGAACACAGTCCCACATTAGTGGGCAGCTTTTGCAGAACTTCTTTAGAAACAGTAATTATTATTATGTTGTATGTTGGAAAGGGGCTGCTGGATAATTTATGTATGTAGGGGTGACGGGGGGATGCAGGATAGTGTTGCATGGAAAACACTCAAAAGGAAAGAGTTGAGAAAGAGGGAGAGGTGAAAATGCGAGAGAAGAAAGAGAAAAACATGAAATGTAGATGGAAACAAACTGGAATAAAAGAAGAAAGAAAGGTAGGAGGCACAGAGGAAACAAAAAGAATAAGAGATAGAGAGATACACAAAGATAAGCAGTAGAAGGAGATGCGAGAGGTACAAATAAAAACAAAGATAGAGAGAGGAGGGAGAGAGAGAGAGAGAAGAAACAGGAGAAAAGAAGGATGGAAAGAGATATAATGGAAGAGAAAGAAGAAAGCAAGTGCAAAGAGAGGGAGAGAGCAACAAATGCCATATCACTTTTTATCCTGTCCTTCCCCACCACTTACAGTTTCCTGACAAAGTACATGCGTCTGGTTTTGCTCAGCTATTGATTGTTATTTTCACTGTTATCTTTGTAGCCTAGACTTTTTTTTTTGCACCTTAATGCTCTCTTTTTTGGTATACCAGCAACCAACAAGGTGAACACCGTGAGCCACAGGATGTAAAGGCAAAAAGTTATTTTGCAAACATCAAAACAATAATGTTAATGTTCCCCAAGGGACTTTATTTTGATAAAGCACCGACTCACAAAAAGTAGCCTCCTTTCTTAAGCAGAATGGCAACTTCAACAGCTGAATCTCTCTGTAGGCCTTCTGTTGAAATTGCATATCTAGCTAAATATTCGAGTTTCTAGTTAACCCAGAGTTATACAGTTCACCAAATCACGTCTCCTAAGGCTAGTGTCACATTTCAAGAGGTCTTCAACAAGAGCCTTCTGTGATTTTTTTTAATGCACACACGTTTACCAGCACCTATAGTGAAAATCTATTCGAAATAATCCATAAGTCTTTCAGTCAGAAATCCACATTGGGATTCAGGGTAATGAAAGATCATAGATGGAAAGTCAAAACACAAGTAGTAATAAAATGAGCAGAACATTTACACCTTATACAACAATCCTTTTTGGCTTTATACTTTTAATTTTTTAATTTGGCAATGTTGTATTTTGTTCTGCATTTACCAGCCATCTCCATTCACCCGTAACCATTAAAAGAGCTTGAATACACAGTAGTAAAATTAATGAATTGAAGGTCTGATTTGACTGAGCACTCCCAGGGCACCCAACTAACAAAGTCAACAAGGAGTAGAGTTACAGCAGCTGGAGTTAGAATAGCCTGGGAATTGCACCAAGATTTTTGCCCATTAATTTGTTTGACAAGTTATCTTATGCAAGCAACAGACATACAACATATAATTAGGACACGCGTTTAAAGTGTGTCCTAATTATTAAGGGAGAGGCCGGTGACCATCACCTGATATTTAACATTAGATAGATATTCATTCACAAGGCCTATGCTTATGTGTTTCACGATTGTTAAGTTCATTGAGGTTATAGAGGGCATACCTGGGAACATTCCAAATGAGCCGGTTCTTTCAAATATTAACCAGTTAAGCCTATCACAAATATTCTACTGTAGTTTGTCATATACAATTGTGAAAGAACACTGTGATGGAGACCCGTACTGGGACTGAGTAGCTCTGCCATAGAGATCTTCCTTGCCGCTGAAAGCTCAATTGCTCAAGGGATTAACCCTTCATATTAACAAGCACTAGCCAAGACTTAGTATTTGGCTAAAACAGAACTCAGTTTATTGAAGACAGCACAGATATTCATACACAACACATGATAGGAGTATAATCCTATCAATACAGTTCTATGGCTAGCAATGCCCACCCGACAAAGAGTCCCTATTTCCGAGTGTTCCTGAGGGAGCAGCATCAATCCCGGGGCACCAATGGAGAGCTTGGTGATCCGCCGTCAGGACCCTGAGTGACAGAGTCAGAAACTTCCTCAGGAAAAGAGTTCCATAGCTGCGGCTGCGTAAACCCCGGCCCTAAAGATGGGTAATAAAATCAGGGTTCCCAAATGAGCTCCCTCTCCGTAACCACCACCGAGTGTTGCCCACCACAAGCTTAATGTAACCTCAAAAGAGCGACGTGGTGGGACAAAGGGTGTCCGTACCTGTTCCAATTGTCCGCGGACATCGCCATGGTTCCTAGCTGCCACACAGTTCCATGAATTTGTGGCTAGGTCCCGTTCAGGCGCATCGAGCGTTTCCTGGCTTGTAGAGCCCCCATTACCGGCTAGTTCATGGGAGTCTGCTTACGGCAGACCAGACAGAGTTTCCCATTCCCCTTGTGCCCCCCAAGGAGTCTCCCCAGGAATCCAACAGGGCCCTGCAGACATTTCTGCAGACATTTCAAGCTTCCAGAAAAGGGAGACAAATAAATTGAGATAGATGGATTTGGGTCTCAAAGAGGAAATGCCCGTCATAAAGAAAGACTCTTGAGGAATCTGCAGTTATAGATGTATATGTAGCACCAATTATCAGTCAGTACAGGGCAATGTATTGAACATAGCGGTGCATGAAAAAAGTTCCCCCTGATGTCCCCACTACCAATACTAATTGTACCTGAGAGGAGCTACTGGCACAAACATCCCTATTATATATGATTCCATAGCCCAGTACTTCCCAATAGCAGGACATGCACAAGGAAGAAAGAAGGACTATGGCAGCTGTTAAGGGGACCTAAGGGACAGTCATTAATTAAGCCTGGCCTAAAGACAGCTGATTCTTTGACTATAGAGAGTTTTGGATTAAGAGCAGGATATTTTCTCAGCAATCAGAGTTAGAATTTAAAAAATATATAATAAATACCATTACATACGTTATGGCAGGTAAAGGTGATGGAAAACCCTTTCACTTAAAATTAAGGAGGTAGTAGAAGAATTATTAAACACTCATCTACAGACACCAGACAAGCCAGAAGGCTTGTTTTTTCCCTCAGAAATCTCATGGTGCTGCCACAACACAAGGGATTCTGGGTAGGCACATGCAAATAAGGTCAACAATGATCAACCTTTTGCCTCTAGATCCACTTTATAGACGGAACCCTTGAAAGTAATTGTCCGCTGTACAAGACAGCCTTTAGACAAAACTCGGTGAGCAGCCTTGTGTTTACCCACAGGGTCATGTAACCTCGCGTTACGTGACCCTACTACATTTGGGGCGGCTCCAAGTGCCACTCATCATGGGGGTGCCGCATACAGGGGAAGGCTGGCCCCAGGCTGATCCAAAATTGTTCAAAAGGGCTGATGCAACATAGACCACCCCTCTGAAAACAATTTTGGACTGGCCTAGGACCAGCACGTCCCTGTGTGGCGCCCCCTGTAAAGTGCGGCCCTAGACCTGTCAAGGGAAGAAAGGGAGACGGATGGAACTTGAGCGGTTTGGGCATTTACAGGTACACATACATATGTAGCACCAACATCTCTTCTCACAGGTTTGATTTAGTAGGACTAGTAAAGTACATAAACACCCACTCAGTATATTGGCTACTGAATATGTTATTGTCCAAAACTGAAGTATAGAGGTGAAAGTGTGTGCCTTCTATCTGCCAATGTGATCAGGAAACAGGAAAAGATAATCAAGTATTTTGCCAAGTCCTGCTGCTGTAAAACATAAAAGCCGAAGCTAACTTTATATAGAGATAAAAACATATCAAAGGACAGACCTTTAGTCACGCTGCACTACCTGCCTGGCTGCATTGTGCCAACTGTAAAGTTTGGTGGAGGAGGGATAATGGTGTGCGGCTGTTTTTCAGGGATTGGGCTAGGCCCCTTACTTCCAGTGAAGGAAAATCGTAATGCTTCAGCATACCAAGACATTTTGGACAATGCTATGCTTTCTGGGAAGCTCAGTTTCAGGAAGGCCCCAATGCACAAAGCAAGGTCCATAAAGACATTTGGTGTGGAAAAGCTTGACTGGCCTGCACAGATCCCTGATTGCGAGCCAGGCCTTCTCGTCTAACATCAGGGTCTGACCTTGCAAATGCTCTACTGGATGAATGGGCAAAAATTCAAACAGAAACACTACAAAATCTTGTAGAAAGCCTTCCCAGAAGAGTGGAACCTGTTAAAGCTGCAAAGGGGGGACCAACTTCATATTAATGTCTATGTATTTATAAAGGTCCCTGTTGGTGTAATGGCCAGGTGTCCCAATACATTTGTCCATATAGTTTATGTTTCACTAGTGTGGCACAGTTTTTAAAGTATTTTTTTTTTAAGTCTAAATCCACCCACCACAATCTATTTGACATATAATATAAATTCATATAGTTTTAGGGATCCTTTTTTTATTTAATGCTGTCCGTGAAATTTTCTGCAATAGGTATATGGCTTTTGTACCAATTCTCATGTAAACAGACAAAATTAACAGCGAAAAGATAAGAGATGGAAATAATTGAGCCAACTCAGCCCCTGCTCACAGTATTCAACTCTTGAAGAACATGTACAAACCAGATGTTGGTCTCAAGCTTAATTTGAGCCAGTGCTATCTTGCACAAATACAATGATACTCAGGCATTCTCGGGGGCCAGCCGGCCGGCTAGATGTATGGCTTTCTGCCACGTACACATTAATGCTACTCCCAGCTAAAACGATACCCATTGACATTCCCAGGAGTAACAAGTTAGCTTCTCTAACAATGGTCAGAGATAAAATACAACTTTGTAGGTGGTGACACTCATTATCATTGTACCCTTCTCTGATTGGCATGCATATTATGAATTTGTAAGATGAACATTACTTTTTGCTATAAGGTAGATCTGTTCAGGTCTCTTGTTGTGGAGTATCAGCTGGTATTCATGTCAACAGGCAGCTTAATGAATGTGCATTTCTCAATTACAGGTTATCTGGCTCCCCGAAGCCTACAGAGCGCTGGACTAATACCGTTCCTGCAAACTGTTCTTTGCAATTCAGACACAACATGTTCAAACAGTAGCTACACTGAATTCCCATTCACTCCAAGATCACCAAACAGGTGCTGTCTGAAATAAACTTTGTTGGATATTCAGTATTTTGTTTTTTAATTGATCAGTCAATACACCCCCAATTCTCATTTTTGATAACACACTTATACCTGCCCTTTGGGTCTTCTCTTTCCGGTTGTTCAATTTGTACTGTTTTTAAATATGTGGAACATGTTTTAAAACAAGCATAGACATCAGGTAAAAGTAGGAGGGATAAATCCTATTGCGCATATTTAGCTTCATAGCAGGCAGGTTGGCTAGAAGTACTTTAAATGGTGTGTACAGAGCAGTACATAAGGACAAGAGGGTCATCCCCAAAGCATTCCACAGTGGTGTAAAGTAGATCAACCTTATAAAGGGGAGGGAGGGCATGGTAAAATAAGATCAAAATGCATGCACTGGAAATCACTCCGGGGAGTGTAACAAAGGACCTACTAGCACCAGTGCTTTGAGTAAAAAGTAGGAATATGTATTAACAAGTGCCCCTCACTGTAGCTCTTAAGGTGAACACCGCAAAGTAGCTCTCTCAGAAAAAGTTAATATTTGAAGAGTCTCAGTCTTTAGCCATGCTAATACAGAGGGAATGAAAAAGAAGCAGTGGTATGGCGAGGGGTACCGGGAGGTGGGAGTGCATTCTCACGCTCTAGCTGCTAAATCTTGTTCCAGTGTACACATCTATAGGGATGGATTATAAGGCTGTAAAATCCTTTCATTTGAAATGCCCGTGTATATATGAACAGCTGCATAGTCTCATAGGATCTCTTTTGTTTTCAAGTATTAAACTAGATTATACAGTTGTTCAGTTTCATGTTTTTTGTGATGGAAATCTTAATTCCCTTATGGAACATATACTTATAACTTCTGTAATACAATTGAGTAAGCAAATAATCATTATAAGGCCCTTCAGAGTAAAAGTGGCTTTACGATTTAATAACATGTTTAAAAACCCAGGTGAGAATATACATAAAAAACTATTTTAGGTGTCCATGTTCATTGAAAATCAAAATTGCCTTAACGGAAACCTCCATTTTAATACCTACACAGAGATCTCAAAGTAGTTTCCACTTTATAGGGATTTTTATGTTTAATACAAATTATTTATCACAGTTACATGTATTTAGAGAACCGGAACCTACAAAAATAACATATTGGCCAAGGGAAGCACAAAAAGGCAAAAAAAGAACAAACAACCCCTTACAAAAAAAATACTGCAGTTTTTCTGAAGTAATACTGCAGTTTTTTGGACATGAAAAAACTGCAATACTGCACTTTTACTGCAGTATTACTGCACATTTACTACAGTTTAACTGCATTTGTACTTCACTGTACTGCAGTATTACTGCAGTTATTTTTGTACGGAAGTACAAATGCAATAAAGCTGCAGTACATTGAAGTACAACTGTAGGTTTGCAATATAAAAAAAAGTGCAGTAAATGTGAAGTAATACTGCAGTAAAAGTGCAGTATTGCAGTTTTTTCATGTCCAAAAAACTGCAGTATTACTTCAGAAAAAATGGCAGTAATTTTTCGTAAAGGACACTATTAAAAAAAATGGTCCTTTACAGTAGAGACTACTAATTCAATTTTGTAATACCTGGAATGACATTATTACATATCACACATCTTTCAAATAAATCTTATTTATTTTTAGGAAAAAAAGATATTCGGTTGATACTGGAGGAGGGAGGAGCAACTTTCTGGGAGAAAATGTTACTGGTGATTCCGCATCTATGTGTATGTTACTTGACTTGGTTCTAACTTTTGCCAAATGTCTCTCAAATGTCTTGTATGTCGATATAGCCAAATGTTCCTCTGCATTTAACACAGACGTGAGATCATCAACTAAATTATTGGTCTCGAATCAGCAAATTGTACAGTAAAAGTTTGTTCGGGTGAAATGTGCACTCCAGGAAACACGTTTCCACTTGTGACCACAGTTACTGAAATATTTAATTCGTATTTTCTATTTGAAACCTTTTATATGCATAATATGCAAAAAAAAGATGTATTGGGAGAAAATATTCTGTTTCTTTCACTCAGGGATCGAGTCAGTGGTTGTGAACACGTCATATACAACTGAATCACTTGCAAAAGATATCACTGTATGGAAGGTAAATATACCACACATTATGGTTTTAAAAGATGGGGTTTTTTTTTGTTGTAAAACCTTCTGTAAGTGAAAGACTTAAGAGCTACAGGATAAGCAGGTGTGCCATTCTCAGCGGAGAAATGATGGCAGTCCGATTGCCAATGATGTATAGATCAAGCTGAAGCTGAATGTCACCCTGTTGATACCATTCTGTTGTGAAAGTTGCACCATTGTGGCAGATACTTAACTCAGCTTACCTAATCATTCTTTTGATACTAAATGATGGAACAAATACAGTAACTATTATATTGCGTGTTTGCGGATGTACCTGTCATGTATTGTCAGAACTCTGTATCAGTTTCAGCAGCTTTGTTTGAGGTCGAAACCATATCCAGTGATCTATCAGATAATTGACGCTTCTTAAGAGCATAAGCCCATTGAAATATGATATACTCATTTACTTTGAGGGTATCGTAGGAGATATTTTTTAAATTCATTAATCCAGGAAATAATATTTATATATTATGCTGCTTGTCTACGTTTAATGTGATAACTCTGAAAATAAATGAACAAACTTTGTGCTGTGGAAATGTATTCTCATTTTTATTTCCAGACAGCGATCAAGCTTTTCACATCTGGAGATGTAAAAGGTGCCCTATGCCTTTTATCTAACAGTTCAACAATAACGCAGCAATCCATGCCCTCCGGCACCGACCTCCAGCTTCTGAAAAGCAACTTTGATAACTTCTGCAAATCTAATATGACAATGGTGGATTTTGTAGCGCAGGCGCTACTGCCACAGGTAATGAAGTGTTATCACGTGTAAGGACCATACATGGGAAATTTCCAGGGTAGGCTACCCTGAGCTCTCCCTTTTCTAGGGGATTGGCTATGTAAGGAGGAAGGACTAGCCTCACATGGAGGCTAATGCCAGACAGCCTTTAGTGAGTGGGGAAGGGTAGATAAGTCAGTGGAGGCCAAATATTGCTCACCTTCCAAAAGAAAGAAGAAACTGACCCAGAGACACAGGGAAGCAGGCCTTCACCCAGAGACTCCTGATTAATTCATAAGTGTGGTAAGGAACCAAAAGCAACATGCTGTACCTGGTGACTTTATTGTGTCTCAAGCTTAGCCTTGTCCATATTGGCATAATCACATTTCATTTTGCTTGCTGTGCTCTGTACAGTGGAGAGCTTTTGTCACATTTAACCTACAATAAAAAATAAAAAGTCATTGGATAACAATGGCGAAGTAAAATATGGATACAACTTTCCAAAGACTTATAGCGTTTGGTAAATGTTTTTTTGCTTAAATCAGCCCCCTTGTTTCCTGGAACTGCTAGATACATAGAATTTCAGAAACATTTTTTATTGTATTTTCCTTAAAGGCTATTTCCGCAATCAGTAATGCAACAACAAAGATAGAAACAATTCAAAGTAATACCGCCCTGTGGGACTTCCTCTTGATGCTCCCAGAATGGAACAGGTAAGATTTCAATAAAATTAACATAAAAAAGTGAAATAAAACATTTAACGTACTGCTACTAAGCAAAGTGCAAATGGTAAGTACAAAGAAAGATGTATATTTCTCTTTCCTTATTGATGCCAGGTTATTGCCCATTGTAAAAAAAGACTAGCTCAATCCAGGAATATCGTGACGATATAATGTGACGACAGCAAAAAGATTGCTCATTATTTATCGGTAGAAACTTGAGTTTTTGAGAATCGCAGTGTAACCATTATTCTTAGAGCTTTCCCTAGACAAAAAAAAGCTATAGTATGTCTAAACGTATTATTCGAATTGTTTCACAAAGCTTTAAACATATCTAAAAAGACAAAGTACTTGTGTCCCAACTAATGATGATGTTTCCAGATTGAATTCCAGGTTTGAATTGATTTCTTTTTATTATTATTTTTTTTCCAGTGATTATTTCAATGCAGAACTTGCTATGAACATTTCCACAGGGACCGCAGGATTGCCTGATGTACATCCCTGCATCAATTTCATCTTGACAATTGAAAGACAAGGTAGAAATAGATAGAATTTCTTTTATAATACAGAATATATCCGTCATGTTATACAATATAGTATTTCCCATTCTCAAAGCAATATTCCTTCCCTGGCATTGTCCAGGACAATACATGTATCGCTCTGATTACCTTCAGTCATGTAAAATAGAAAGGACACTCTCTTTGAATGCTATGGTTTTACATATCAGGACATAATTACAATGATCTGTTCCTTATTTTATTTTCGTATATGGAACCGTCAATTATGTTTAGCCTCTTGAATGGCAGAAATATCCGTGCTGCTTTCCAATGTATTTGCACATCCCTATTTCACTAATTATGATGCTGTAATTATGGAAATATGCTGTAATGTTGTAAGTTGGGAACCAGTGCATATATCCTTAGTTAAAACATTTAACGCCATAAGAGTGTCAGTCCACACATCACAACCGATAGGTATTTCTGGGAGCTCCAAAAAGGGACAGTACTTGGTTCTTTTAAGGGAGAGAAGGTGAACACCAGTAGGTCATAGAGACACTGTCTTCTTCACGGCTTTCCATCCTCCACTAAACAGTGATTAGTAACCAGTTTTTACAATAAATTAAAGTAAGATCTTGGCTTAGGTATATAGCCAAGCCTGTCCTATATAAAAGCACTGAGCCTTTTGGAAAGGTATTCTTGCAACACAGAAAATTAACATTAAAAAAATGTCCAGAGACGCAATACTATCAGAGAAAGACATTTTATCACATATTTTAATACAGACAAGTAAACAAAGTGTTTTGTACCCAACCTAACACATGTTTGCATTTTTCTTAGTGATATTAATCTAGCCCTGTTTTATGTCATTGATCATGCTTATATCATACTTGTGTCAAATCTACAATTGCTTTTGCTTTGCAGTGCAGAATGGCACATACAGTACGGTTTTATCTGGACTCTTGAAGACACTGATAAGCCAAGACCCAGACAATGAGCTGAAAGCCTGTATTTCTTTGTATCAGGTGAGCGACGCAGGAGGGGTAACTGGAAGACTAGTTTGCTTATGGTGCTAGAAAAACAAAAGGAGATATTAGCGGGCCTTACATCACTACGGTTGTTTCCGTCTTTAAAAATGTAAATAATACATTAAGAATTTCCGACAAATTTGACACTTTTTTTTTCTTAAATAATGATCATGTAGGGTTATTATCGAACATAAATGATTTTATTCCACCACAAGAATAACCTGAATTCAACATAATTACTGTTTTAAAATAAAGCACAAAAAGATACATATCCACCTCACTCGTCATGGTTTTCTGAACCAATTATAAAATAATTAAGATATATTTAAAGATATTCAAAATAAATATATTAGGAGGTGATTCAAATGTCAGACATGATTATATTCTCTACAACAAACAGGTAACTTTATTACAAATCTTTCATTGATATTACATTTCAATGTAGTTTTTGCTCAAACCCATAACATGAATTTTCATTAGACAAAGTGGCTTACCCATCCTTACTTTGATTAATAATAAAAAACAAAGTTATTGCGCCAACAGACCTTACCCAACACTTAATAACACACACGGCGGTCTTTCTTCTAGTCTTAATACCATGTGTTTACAGCCTTAATTACGAATAAACCCTTTCCCAAGGAGATTTAATTTAATGCACACATTCCTCCAGTTTAGCTTTTAATTGGACCCTTGCTTAGACGGTACTAATTAATGGATGTGTTGGAATATTAGAACAAAGGTAGAATAAAAATGAGATAGCTGTGTCTTGGGCTGCATATTAATGCAATTGCAAACAAAACTAAAAGTTTTCTAGCTTTTATGTACAGATATCAGATCAGTGAGTCTTGTAGTATACTTTACCAGTTTGTGCTCAAGTAGGTGGCCAAGGGCAACAAATGGCTTAGCCTTGCTCTGCATAGAAGAAAAACCTACATTTAAGTCTTTTGGTTCTTACAGAGGCACATGATGCTTTTCTTTTATGATGTCCTACTTAGCTGACATGCAACTTGACAAACTGGGGCCGAGGCTTGACCTAGTTTGTGCGATACTATTGGCTGATTCACCCAATTTTTTAGGAGCCAACTAAGCTCTTCTTGCAGGAGAATCTCTATTTGATTCTTTGTAATGCATATATTATTAGGGTGTTGTAACATTCAACTTTCCTGCAAAAATGTTAATTTAAACAATGTAACATATGAACACAATTTATGCCATTTCTATACACATCACTGTAACTTTTAGAGCTGTAGAACACCAACTTTCTGAGCACCTATAAACATAGGTACATCCAGGGAAGATAGAACAGAGAGATTTTGGGCCCAGAGAGGGGCTGTCCTTGCAAAAATGAGATATTTGGGTGGTATGATGTCATGAGCTCTTGTAAAAGAGAACATAGCTTAACTATTAGCTATTAGTAGCCAAACTCTTAAATGGTATGTTTTATTAGCGGAAGATGTAATTATCTTAAGTAATAGTTTAAGAGACTTGTAAAATTGGTAGGATAGACATTCAATGTTCTACTATCTCCTCTTCTGGCTATGCTATCATGAAAATTACATGAAAGCTATTTTGATAGAAACATGGCCTAACACTTACGTGAAAAGGGTAAAGTAATATTGTTACTGTTTTATGTTACCAACCATACTTGTTTCACAGTGGCTTCCATGTGAAGTTGGAACCAGTCAGTGCTGGCCAGAGGTGAAGGAAGTATTTGAAATATCCTACTGGTTGATGACATCAGTGATTAATGGAACTGGCAACAATGCTTGTGAGTTTGTTGAGACTTACCATTATATCTATTAATAGCACATTGTACAGGCGAACTTTCTTAAGAAAAGCATGTAAAAAACGCCTTGAATGTAAATTTCAACAAGATTTAGCTTGTTTCATGTTCTGAATTTTGATTACCTGCATGCTTTCTTGTCCTATGATTGAAGATGTCCTTCTTGCAGGACAATCCAACTGGGGTTGAAATGTAAAACTCCTATTATTATTATTATTTATTGTTTTATATAGCGCCATCAAATTCCGTAGTGCTGTACAATGGGTAGACAGGACATAACAAGTAGTATGTAACATAACAAATTGACTAACAGAGACAACAGGTGAGGAGGGCCCTCACCTTCTGCCAACCCTTAATGTAAAGACCCTATAGAGACACACGGCACTGCTTGTTGCTATTTTTCTTCCATTTGGGACAGGCAGTTTACATTCTGTATGATCTCTCATATTTTTCTGTATGATCTCATAGTTTTAAAATCATTCTCCATCTAGGTACATTCAATGGCACAAATGTGATCTGCAACAATACCGTTAGCTTGGAGTATTTGTTCCAGAGCGCAATGACTCTTATTAGAAATGTGAGTGAAGATACGGCTAACCTGCTTAGGTGAGAATACAATATACCTTAAGCATTTATTAATTACGTTTATTATTATTGTTGTAAACATTCTTAAGTAAGGATTAGAGATGTGGTGACAATGTGCTAACAAAAGCCTATATATTGAACTAAGTGCCCCAACATGGATTAAACATGTGACAGTTTTTAGATGAAACGGCAACAGCTTTAGTCATTTGGGGTATCAAAGCAAAAACATTTTAAGGACACATCTCTACATTAAGCCATTACTAGCAGACTAAGGAGCACATTAAGCATGTTTACATTTTCTGATAGGGCCATATATAGAGCCACAGGCAGCTGTTTAAGCCTATTCTAATTTAATTCAAGCTTCTTATAACATAATTCTGTGTTAACTGATGCTATAGATATGTTGCTAATCGGCACCATAAAATATTATATTTACTGTTTTTTTCTCAAGAGTTGTGGATCCTTAATACTAATCATTAAATTATTTAGGTTCTCAAGCAACCCCTCTAGCTTACAAGTAAAGTGCAGACTAAAATATTCATACATTACACATTTTTTTAATATATATATATATATAATGCATTAATAAATAATTTTATATTGCTGCTGTTTTTCTATGGCAACAGACAGTTTCTTGTCGCAAAGTTAGGGTTGAAGTATGAGGACAAGCAGGCTACTCCAGTTTTCTTTTGTGTAACATGATTCATGATGTATTTAAGGAAAAGAAATACTTGAAAAAAATTCCTCTCTCAGAAAGGACTGGACTAACCTTGAACTTCTCATAGACATGCTAAAATACATAGATTTTTGCTTCTTCCAAATTACGTAGCTAAGTTAACCCGAGTTACATAATTGGTTTGAACTATATGTTATTTATTTTTTCGTTCCTTTAGAATAACTCAGCGTGTATGGGTGATCCTGAAACAAAACAGAATTGATGAACTTGTCCTTCAGAATTTACAGCAGAAGATTGCTAAAGAATATCCAGGAGACACTATATTGCAAAACACTCTTACAGAGCTTGTGGACCTGCTTCTGAACATTACAGAGTCTCTTGTCATGGAGTTCTCAATGAACCCCCAATACCTTAATATTTCTTTGGGGACAGTGCAGAAACTACTGGGGCAGTTTAATGTACCTGGGAAAGTCATGGAAGGAGAATTAATGAACATTTCACAGGCCTTAAATAACATTCTGAAAACTATTGTCCAAAACATATACTACATGGACAACCTAGCTGGCTTTGTTTCCTCCTACAATGTTTCTAGCCTGACCATGACAGAACTTCAATTCCTAATCCAAACCTCGCTATCCATACATTCAGATTGGGCTGCCATCTATAATGACACCACATTTCTCAAGATTGTCTCTCTCATTAATCAACCAGAATTGCGCCACATTTTACAAGTGTTCCAAACACTTTTGAACTTGGATTCCAGTAGTACAAATGTTACAACATCACTTATTGAATCTCTCAGCCTCTTAAACCAGGTATTAAAAACGTGGAACACTTCTCACAGCTCTCTCATTACTGAAGTCTACTTAGAACAGATAACAAACTTCATCCACTCTAATATTAACTTAATGAGCAATCTTTTAAACCTGAATTTGTATATTAATGGCAGCCAACTTGCTTTTCTACAGTCTGATTCACTTCAAACATTTATTTTGGACTTCCTCACTCCATCCAATTTGCAAAATATAGGTCCTAACAAAACCAATATGACATCAGCTGTATTCAAGATTCTTTCAACATTAATTTCTCCTCAAGAGCAAGAAATCCTTCACAAGATAGAAAGTGCCACTGTTTCCCTCCTGAACTCAGTAAGCATATGTGAGAAGGAACTCAACAACTGCACAAGAACCCTACTGGAACTGCAGCTAGAGCTGATACAATTCATAATGTTAGCAATCCATCACAACAGTAGCACACAGCAAACAGTAAACTTTGACAATGCTCTCCTTCAGTTTCAGGCTCCCAGCAGCGCTCAAATTTCTGTTCTCAATGATATAGTCTCCTTGCTCGTATGCTTTCAACAGAGTCCCATTTTTTCATGTAACACACCAATAAACATCTACAAGGAGATATTAGATGTCATTGTAAATCTCACGCTGACGAGCGATCAAAACCCTTTGACTGACCCTCTGGTACTACAAAACTTTAACAACATCCAACAGGTTCTTGGATCTGTAAACCTTACCAAGCTTCTAGATCATGTGCAGAATGTAGTGAATGCTTCAGAATGTTACAGTGGAGGAGTCCAGTCATTGCAATGTAACTTGAAGATGTTTTTTGGTCTCATTAAGCTCTTCAATGAGTTACCATTTCCACAACCTCTGAATGATACCCTCACACTTCTGTTTTCCATCAATGAAGCCTGGTCAGGAGAGCTTGAGGGGGTATCAGATATTTATCAACGCTTGACTTACATGTATAATCTAACACAGCTGGCATTGCAGAATGGCTCTGTCCTACATGAAATACATGCAAGTCTTATGAACATCGTTCAAACCTTAGAAGAAGTCCAGTTAAGTTTGAATTCTACCCAAGGATCTGGAAAATTTATTGACAATCTGCTGGAAATGCTGCAGTTTAGTAATATTAATTATACATCCCCTGCTACTAGTATCACGCAAACATACCAAAAACTAGAAGATATAAAAAAACAACTTTTGGTCATCCAGTGGTATGTTCTCTATTTGAAAAATGAAACAGAGAACTTCTCTAGCTCTGGTAATATGTATGCTTTTGTGGCAATGACACAACTCATTTTAAATAATATCCTATCCAGCATGAACACCAATTCTTTCCTTCCAACAACTTCAAATGAAATTCTTTATGCACTGAATGTTTTGGAAACATTTCCTATAGTACCGTCTCTCCAAAACTTATTTAATCTTATATTAAAAAATGATGTCCAGAATCTGGAAAACATTTTCAACCATACTGTTTCTGCACTTCAAATTATATTTCAGGACGAATTTCTAAATGGAACCTATTTGCCCACCTCACTTAATGAACCTATAAGAAATGATACTGCATTTTTGTTGAGTTTATTACAATGGTATGACCCTGGAAGTCTCGCCAACCAGTCTTCCACTTTAATCTTTGTGGAGAAAATCCTTTTAGTGATGCAAAGTTTTTTAAATGACACAGCTGTAATTCAAACTTCGAACAGTAACACTTTCCAAAGTATCTATAACTTCTCCCAAGAGTTCATGGCTATCCTGTATAACGTAAAACACGTAGGAAATGTCAGTGTGGGGAATGTGGACGCAGTATACCAGCTGTTTCTGCAGATTTGGAACACAAGCCAGAATGTTATTTCCTTGGAGGAGAAATTCAAGAACATTTTATATTTAAGTATGCAATGCATATCAGAGAACATACTTTCAAGCACAAGCCAAAACTGCTCCTTCAAAGAACTCTTACTTTCCATACAATTGATGTTAAATGATTCTGGTTGCCAAGTTCCTCTGTTGGTTCCTGATGCTAAAGGTGATATGGATTTGAATACCGTCTTAGAAGGTGGCCTCATTTCTTTTTTTAATCAAAATATGACTGGATGCAGCTCAGAAGAAACTACCAGCATGAAAGAAGGGCTCGTCTGTTTCATTGAATTATTGGGGCCCATCATCACATACCTTTCTAGAACAAATATCCCCTTTGGCCTCAACATTACTTTGGTTCAACAAATGGATGCATCAATTACTATTATTTCTGAGAAGCTTGTAGAAAACAACATGACATGTACTGCAGTTGATGAACATATTATAGACAACTTAAAGAAAGTGTTCGATACTTTAGACATCATGGTGCTCCTTGTTTCCAATCAGACGCAGAATGGAATGCAATATTCTGAATTGTGGAATGAGACTGTTAACATAGTGAAGTTTTACATCTCCATGCAAGGACACGACCTTTCAAATGATAAGACATTTACCATCTTAAATGATATACTATCTCACCTATTAACAATTACATCAGATGGCACCGACCCATGGCTCAAAGTGTTAACAGTTTTGGAAACCTTGGCTAATCTGTCAACTACTCTTGACACAAGTGAGCAATTAAGCATTTTCCCCCAAATACTGAATACTGTAAACAAGGTTGCAAGTCTTGCTGACAGGGCACTGCAAGCAGCCGTTATGCTGCCAAATGTCTACTCCTCATATATTTTTAATGCAAACTCATCTGTAGCATTGTTAAATGTATTTAAACAGTGGATGTCAGCACAGAATGTAACTTCTGCCAAGAGCTGTGATCATTTTCTCCAATCCTTCCTTGCTTCTGGACAAAACGCAAACCTCACAGGTTTGGAGGGAAATGATGGGTTGTTTGGAAACATTAGTATGTGGACATGCAGTCTAATATTTAACAATGATTCCATTATTGATTGGACACAGGAACTGAAATCAATCATTGCCATTATAGTGAACGTAGAACAAGCAAATCTCACCAGGTTTGCTGAAGTGGCGCTGGAGATTATAACATCATTTAAAGACTTTATAAATGGGACCAGTAAGGATATGTTTGATAGCCTAATTGCGTCCCTGTCTGAAGCATTTAAAGAACTAGTTTCCTCAAAGAAATGGATTGTGTACCAAGCCATTCGTGACTTTGTTAATTCTTTAACGTCATTGGTAAATGAGGCCTTGATCAATGGAAGCAATAATCATATCCTAACAGCAGAGAAGGTCACTGTAGGAACAATAGAAGCTGTCAGTGTCCTACTCAAAAGCCTCAATGTCACAGGTTATGAAACTGTCTTGTCATTCACTTCTGAAATTGTCCAAGTTTATTTCAGCAGCAGAAACAGCTCATTGTCCATGGATGACATTTTCCAAAAGTAAGTTATCGTTTAAGAGTGTTTGATATATTTGAGATTGGTGTATGATGAAATAAAACGTCATAACATTATGGATGTATATCCAGAATGAATAAATATAGTTAGGTTCCACTTTCTGATTTAAAAAAGGACATTTTGAGACTTGAGGAATAAGTAGCTTATATAGTAACAAAAATGTTAGTCTGGTTTATGTTAAAGGGACAATTTAATGTTCCATTAAAGGAGAATGCATACTAAAGTACTCTGTGAGAAGCTGCAGTTCCGTTGCTGCAGCTGCCTTTACCCTCTGTAGATTGTGTAGAATCCCCCCATGCAATTGCTAAAGAAACACTAAAAAATCATATATATTGCATTAAAGAGCATATGTTGGCAGGATTGTCCCTTTAACATTTTATCATTATGATTTATAGATAAAATGTTCTAAAAGGTAGAGATATAAAGTAGAAGAAAGTTCATGGAAACCTTGGAATTCCGTGATGGTGGCAAGTGCTTTGTGGGTGCATCACATATACAAACATTAATCTAGCTTTTGTGAAAAGGAAATTGAATTTATACATTTAATCTGTTTTGCTAGCACGGTCCATATCTGTTTTACACTATACATGTACATGCGTAGAAGATTAGCAGCAATTCTTAACAAATGTATCTATGCTGTACATGAAAATAAGCTTATTTCTTTTACTTGCAGGACACTGACACCAATTGTGACATTTCTCCAAAATAACGGATTTGAGAAGTTTATCATGCAAACATTACAGAGCCAGGTATCCAGCTACAACGCAGAGAATCTACAGGTTCTAAAGATCTTCCAGGATGTAATGGCCGTTGTGTTCAATACAATTAAGGGAGCAGCTTCTGAAAATGAATTGCAACCACCCTACTTAACCACAAATATAATTTTAAACATGATTAACACCATTGTGGGAGATCTCAATGACACTAGATTGCAGGAAACAATTTTTGGAAACAGCAAGAACATAACAGACATGATTGCAATTCTGGCGAATGCTGTTTTACAAAATAACCTTCAAGAGAGCAATGTTTCATTTAGTTGGGTGCTTCCCCCAAATCAAACTAGTCAAACTATCCACAACCTTGAGGTACTCATCAATAACTTGATATCAAAAAGTGGATTTGATCCAAGTTTTTATTTGAACTCAAGTGCATCCTTTGTTAAGATACTTTATCACTTGTATGAACAAGACCACAAGGAGCAGTTAATCCAAATGTTAAACTATATATTAAACAACAGTAACCCCAACATAGATTCAATTTTGGTTAATGCACTTGGAAATTTGCATGACCTTATTCATTTAAATTACACAAATAATCAGAACATGGTACAGGAGCTGTACTTGAAACAGTTGCTGAACTTTTTATCTGATAGTAAACTGCACATAACCCTCATGGAGTTAAGCCCCCTGCTTAATTTGAGCCACAGTGTTCCATTCCTACCAAACAAAGATTTAAGGGACTTCTCCATTGAACTCTTAGAATTTCTACATCCTTTAAATCTTTATAACATTGGCAACGACCAGAAGAACTTGACCTCTGTTCTGTTTAACCTTTTGTCAAATTACACACCGCAAACTCAAGGAAACTTTAGAAATATCAGCATTGCCTTGGTAACAGTCATGGAAATACTTCAGCAGTGCGACAAAGACGCAGAAATATGTATCAGTGCAATTCCGCTATTCCAGAACTCAGTTGCAGAAATGGCTGATGCGCTCAACTCTTTCGCGATGTATAATGGTGAGACGTCTTTAAATATTTCACTGGTGCAGCTGGAAATGCTTGACAAATCGGAGATCTCGCTTATAAATAACGTGTTTTTGGCACTTTGGTATGCACAGGAAAACTTTTCAAACTTTTCGGGAGATATTTTAGATGTGTACCAAGAGTTCCTCTCAGCAAGTCAACTCATCGTGAACATCACTAGAGATCTCAATGTGAAAACCTTTGAATCAGATTTAGAAATTGTCAGGAATGATCTGAACCAAATGAACTTTATTATGCAAGTACTAGCCAAGAGCAACATGATAGAATCACTTCTCCAGATAATAAATATTCAGCAAGGTCCTTGTTGCCTAAACCAGACAGATGTTGACTGTTTGCTGTGCACCTTCAATCTCACCTCTCATTTCTTGAGTCTCCTCCAAAACCTAGGTCTTTCTGCTCCATTGAAAGAGAGGATTGAAATAATGCATTCCCTAGTTGATTACTGGATGAGTGAGGTGAGCACAGCCACAAATGTATACCAACAGATTATTATCTTTTATGAAAACACAAAAGTGACTTTGCAAAATGAACCTACACTGCACAATCTACTGATAACATTGTCAAATATTTCCCTCACACTGGAAGAGTTTAAGATGGACAATATGACCAGCAACGTTAAACAAACCCTAGATACACTATCTGAGCTTCTACAACCAGATCTTACCTTGGACTTATTCAATATTACTTTCAACATGACCAGTGACTATTTGGAAAAAGTACAAGCTCAGCTTGAGGTTCTGCAATGGTACTTAATGTATATAAAGAACCAGACAGGAAACCATAATGTTTCTGGTGAAATTTATCCAATGTACAGACTGACTCAAGCCATACTTAGTAACACGATCTTGAACTGGGTGGACTTAAACAATTCCAGTGTTATAGGTTATATCCTTGATAAAATCAAGTTGTCTCCTGAAGAAGCAGATACTTTCTTTAAACAGTTAAGTCAGCTCTTTTCTGGCAACCAATCCAATTTACTAGACCAGAAAATCTGGGCTGAAATCTTACATTTTGTCACCACCTTGAAACCGATGACAAGTCTCAGCACATCTGTTTCACCCGAGTTCACAACCATCTGGCAGATTGTTGATAAGATTTTGGTCAGCGACTGGAATATAACAACTACCAATGATGTTTTCAAGGACGTGCAAATGATCTTAACTAATCAGAATGTTTCCATAGCACAAGGCTTCCTACAAGCATATGATGTAGTAATCAATATTCTCAATCTAACACATTCTGGTGGAAATATGAACTTCACACAGCTTTTAGATTTCTCTGTGAATAGTTTCTCTACAATGGACTGTCGTGTGGCTGGAAAACTGATGACAGTAATTTTTCAAGCTATACGGAAAGGTTTTTCACCCGCTATATGGCCAGAGGATGCCCTCATCCTAAATGTGACCATTGATATATGTGATCTGTTACACTGGAATAATTCACAGGATGACTGGGCCAAGCTCCTTCAGTTTACCAGAAACATCGCGGCTTCTGTTGAGTCCTTTATGCCAGACAACTCCACAAAGAAATACTTTGATGCAGCCGAAATAATTATTACATCAGCAGCAGAACTTGTTTTTGAACCTACTTTTTCTCAAGCAACAATTGTCTCCATCATGAACATTGTCCCGGCTATTAACGAGTTGTTCGGCATTGTAGAGAAGATAACATTTCAGCATTTGTTTTATACTTTCCTGGATTTGGCTACTAGTACATCTTCACCCAAGGAAATCTTACTATTAAAGTTGGAAAATTTCATTTTGGAAGCCGTACAGCCAATACAAGAAGCACTTAAAGCTGAAAATGACTCTTCCTACAACATAATATTGTCCTTTTCCTTGGAAGCTCTTAAGCAATTTATAAACATGTCCAAAGACACGTCGCTTGAAGACAACATTTATATTCCGTAAGTCACACTATATTGTTTTTTTTATGTGATGCATCTCACTTTATTATGGAACAGGGTTGCCAATAGTGACAATTGTATCTATCGTAGTTGGAATTTTAGTATAAAGCTTTCAGCCTATGTGTTATGTATTAAACACTTGAAAAGCGGCCTTGTCATCTGCCATGGTAATAAGACTTTTCAAACTTTTTTTTATGCCTAGAGTATATGCATTCTGTTGTGATAGTAGGTGCCCGGGGGCAGTACCCTGCTGGCACATGTAGAAGAAGCAATGTTTATGCAGGAAATGTACCACTGATGACAATTTCTAGTATTATTGATATGCTTGCTAGCAAGTTTCAGAAGTCAGAAGTAGTATTAATCTCAGGGGTTCTGTGGACCTCAAGCTACTAGTTTTGAAATGTTGTCTGTGCTACTGCTGTGGGAACAGCAGAATATTCCCCAAGTATAACAGTGGCTTGGTGTTGCGTTACTCAGCCGCCCTTAAATATAATGGAATCCCCACTTAACCACAGAGGTTTAAGTACGTGACAAAGTCATGACAGAAAAATACGTGGGGGTTAATGGTTTACATTTCATACCCATTACACAGTTTGTTAATTTTGTTGAATGTTGTGCTGCCCCCACAGCAGTAGCACAAACTAATATTTCATTCTAGTAGCTTTAGGTCCTCAAAACCCTTAAGATCTTGACTCTTATTTTAAGTAAGTCTTTTGGTGGTGGATATGTGGGGCAGCCGTCCAGCTGAAACAGCTTGAGGTCCACAGAACCCCTGAGATTTTCATTTTTCTCGTCTGTGCTCTTCTCTATTATAAGTAGGTGTTTTTGTTGAGATTTTTAGATGTTGTTAAAAGTTTTGTTTTTGAGAGATCTGAGGTCTGAGATCTGAATTTTGCCCGACGCGCGGCTTGCTGGCTACATACCGGCCTTGCTGTGGCAGGGAAACATGTATTGGTTGCTTGTTGTAAATGCACTGGCAAAAGTGAAGAGGTGCAGAACTATAGAAAGGGTTAGAATGCCTTGGAGGAAGAATAGATAGTGCCAGAACTATGAGGTTGTGTTGAAGATAGACAAAGTATTTTGATATATTACTACTATCCAACTATTAGTGCCACTGCTACTACTTCTACTACAACAATTACTGCCAGTACTACTTAAAAGTACTACTACAAGTACTAATGTTAGTGGTTCCACTACTACTACTGCTTTTAAAATGAGTATAAACATACCTAGGAACGGCCCAGGTTTCACCCGGAGACTCTCTGGGTCACTATCATTTCGCAGTAGTGGCCACCCAATTCACTATTACAAATAGCATGTGTCCAGCTATGTCGACGGCATCGCCCACTGATGTTGGCGGGACATCCTGTGACATCAGAGGGGCTGCCCATCAACATCAGCGGGACCTCCTACCCGCACCCTGCAATGGGGAGCTCCGAGTAGCTGGATCTAATAAGTTCCCACTAATACTAATACCACTAAACTTACAAGTACTTTTACTATTATAACAACTACTCATAATTTACAATAAATCAAACTAGGACATCAACTACTAGTGCTACTGTTGCTACTACTAATAAATAAACAAATAAAACAACACATGGTTATTAAATACATTGTGTTTCCCACTTAACTAGAAAAACATGGGAAATATTACTTTCCTTGGAAGAGTTAAACATTAAACTCTATGCATTAGATGCTGATGATCTAGATGTAAAATAAGCAAATATGGTATCAGGAAGGGCCAGACTAACACACATACATACCGATAATCATCTCTGCTAGAAATTTTGTGAATGCGCACATATTCAGAAATTATATTATATACGGTATATATCACATCAGAACTATTTAAGCAAATATCTCAATATGTGAAATGATATGATCTAAGTATGCAATGATCTAAATATCTTTTTCACTGTTTCCTATAGATTCATGAAGCAAATGTGGGCATTATTTAGAAACAGTAGCTTGGAAGATTTGATCATCTCTAAAGTTAATCAGCTGGCTCTCGAAGATAGTCCTCACCTTTCAAAAGATCCAACTATTTGGGGACATTTCCTACAGCTGTTGTTCAATGTCACAGACCTAGTCATTTCTGAAACTTCGTCAACGCCACCCTACATTACCATAGACAAAATGACCAGAATACTGCAGACGGTTTTGGAAGATATCCTGACAACCTTTTTACCCCAATCTGAGAGTATCACAGACCTCCTAGAACAATCCTTCCAGGTTGTTCTCAACGTGACTAGAGTATTTCTTGAAATTTCAGAGCAGAATAAAATCAGCCAGCTTAAAGAACTAATCAACAGTATAACCAATATGACATTGAGCATGACGGATTTATCCAATGACACTGCTAAGCTTTTCCACCTCTTCTCTGTCATCAATCAGACAGGTCTCATTCCCCAGATAGATAACACTTTGAACATTATTTTCAACTCTGGTAGCACGGAGGAGGGCAAGTTGTTCTTAAATGCACTGGGCTTGTTTAATGAGCTTATTCAAATGAAGGATATCAGTAATGTCCATGAACTTTCCTCCATTTTTAGTAAATACATGCTGAGTTCATTGCAAAATGGCAACCAGACACAAAAGTATTTAAATACTGTCCTAAACATATTGCTATATCTTAACCACCTCTCAGGAGAAGGCAATGCAAACTTAGACAATGGTCTTATCGATGTGTTCCCATTGTTCGTATCCACTGAACTACAACACCTAAGTAGTGAAGTAATTAACCAAGCTGCTAGGCTTTTACATCTTATTGCTGATTACATACCATCAGAAGAACAGGAGAACTTCCAGAAAGTATCAAACATCAGCCTCCAGCTCATTGAATCTATACATAATTGCAGTGTTACCCTAAATAACTGCACAGACCTTACTAAAGGAATCCAGAACTTTCTTTGGGATATTATACAACTTCAAGCAGTGATACAGAATGGAAGCTTGGAAGGACACTTTGCAAACAGCTCATTCCTACAGATCGGATCATATGATTCCTTCCAGAAAACTCTCATTAATGACATATATACTCTGTTTTCTTACTCTCTGGGTCACCCACACAATTCTTCAGTATTTGTGGAAGATGTTTATGATGAGGTCCTTGCTGCAGTCCATTGGGTATTGAACACTTCAAGAGACAATCAAAATATGTCAATTCTTTCATCATTGGAGAGTGTTATAGAGGTCCTAACGTCTGCCAATATCTCAGAATTCATTCACCAGACAGAAAATATGGTGTTTGCAGCTCTCTGCATTGACCAAGAAGATACAGACCCCTTATTGTGCAGCTTGGACTTAACATACCAGCTAACACAGCTACTAAAACTACTACCTTGGACACAGCCAATGCACAACAGGCTGTCTATCATCTCAACAGTGGCAGCGCAATGGCTTAGTACAATAAATGTTAATGTTTCCGCTTCCCAGCAGCTCATTCATCTTTACAACGCAACACTTCTCATGTATCAGCATCAACCAATCCTACATGCAATAAACACGTCTGCTGTGAACATAATACAGATGTTACAGGAAAGTGGGAATCTATTGAATGTCACTGTGAATGGAGCAGGCGCTGCAGTTAACCTTCTATCTGTTATTTTACAGGCAGGTGATTTTGAGGCCACTAAGTACAACATTTCTGATGTGTTAACCTATAATATCAGTGATCTTCTGGAGAGCATTAGATTACAGCTTGATGTTGTTCAGTTGGTTTTGCTGCAAGTGACTAATAAGACAGCAGTTCTAGAAAGTAACCCAGGTGCCTATGTAATGCATACAATCACTCAATGGATACTGGAAAACTACCAGCAGATTAACCTAGTTATACGAGATGCACAGTCTGTGATAGCTTCATTCAACAGTTCTGTGAGTTTGATGGATTTAATACATATATTTGGTGAAACACTCCAGGGGGAGCAATTTCATATTCTTATACAGCAGATTGAAGCTGCTCTGCTAAAGTTGCCAAATTCCACTTTCTATGGAAAACCACTGTTAAATCATACTATAGTGGGTGATATATTGATGCAGCTCCCACAACTAACATTGAATTTAACAAATATGATCATTTCTGAAACTTCACTTAGTTCACCAAGCATAACTTCAAGCATAGTAAATAAAATACTGGAGACAGTTATGGACAATATAATGAGGATATTTCTACCACAAACCGGAAACATTAAAAGAATTGTAGAAGAATCATTGGAAAATGTTCTAAATGTAACTAAAATCATACTCTATATGTCAGAGCAGAATGAAATTAGCCAGCTTTACCAACTAGTTAACAGCCTAACCACCTTAACATTTGGAGTAGATCTATCCAATGATACTGCTAAGCTTGCCCATCTCTTCTCTGTCATGAACCAGACTGGTCTTATTCCTCAGATAGCCAACACATTGCAGATTATATTTAATTCTGATAATATGGAACAGGGTAAGCTTATCTTGAATGCACTGGACATGTTTAACAACATCACGCAAATGAAGGACATCAACAATATCCATGAACTTTCTTCCATCTTCACTACATACTTGCCAAGTTCATTGGTGAATGTCAACCAGACACAAAGGTACTTAAATGTTATCCTGAACCTACTGCTGTATTTTAACAACATCCCAGAAGAACACCCTGCTAGCTTAACTAATGGTGTTCTAAATGTGTTACCATTTTTCCTTAGCCCAGATCTACAAAATCTAGGCAATGATATCATTAACCAATCCTCTGGGCTCTTAGGTCTTCTTGCTGATTACATACCATCAGAAGAACAGGACAACTTTCAGAAAGTATCAAACATCAGCCTACAGCTCATTGAATCTATACATAATTGCAGTGTTAGTCTAGATAACTGCACAGACCTTACCCAAGGAATCCAGAACTTTCTTTGGGATATTATACAACTTCAAGCAATGATACAGAATGGAAGCTTGGAAGAACACTTTGCAAACAGCTCATTCCTACAGATCGGATCATATGATTCCTTCCAGAAAACTCTGATTAATGACATATATACTCTGTTTTCTTACTCTCTGGGTCACCCATACAATTCTTCAGTATTTGTGGAAGATGTTTATGATGAGGTCCTTGCTGAAGTCCATTGGGTATTGAACACTTCAAGAGACAATCAAAATATGTCAATTCTTTCATCATTGGAGACTGTTATAGAGGTCCTAACGTCTGCCAATATCTCAGAATTCATTCGCCAGACAGAAAATATGGTGTTTGCAGCTCTCTGCATTGGCCAAGAAGATACAGACCCCTTATTGTGCAGCTTGGACTTAACATACCAGCTAACACAGCTACTAAAACTACTACCTTGGACACAGCCAATGCACAACAGGCTGTCTATCATCTCAACAGTGGCAGCGCAATGGCTTAGTACAATAAATGTTAATGTTTCCGCTTCCCAGCAGCTCATTCATCTTTACAACGCAACACTTCTCATGTATCAGCATCAACCAATCCTACATGCAATAAACACGTCTGCTGTGAACATAATACAGATGTTACAGGAAAGCGGGAATCTACTTAATGTCACCGTGAATGGAGCAGACGCTGCAGTTAACCTTCTAGCTGTTATTTTACAGGCAGGTGATTTTGAGGCCACTAAGTACAACATTTCTGATGTGTTAACCTATAATATCAGTGATCTTCTGGAGAGCATTCGATTACAGCTTGATGTTGTTCAGTGGGCTATGCTGCAAGTGGCCAACAAGACAGCTTTATTGGAAAGTAACCCAGGTGCCTATGTAATGCATACAATCACTCAATGGATACTAAAGAACTACCCGTACATTAATGCAATTATGCAGGATACACAATCTGTGATAAATTCATTCAATGGTTCTTTTAATCTGACAAGCTTGATACATTTAATTAATTCAACAGTTCACATCGAGCAGGTCCAGTTGCTTATTAATCAGGCTGCAGCGGCAATGAAAAATTCATCAAATGTATCTTTCCCTGTCAACTTGATTTTGAATGAAAATATTCAAGATGATACTGAGTTGGCTTTGCAGATTTTGCAAGAGTTTAACCATATTAATTTATCTATGACTTTATCATCAATTGATAAGGCGCTCCATGTTTTACAAAGATTGCTGACAATTGACTTAGGGCCCTTGCATCAGTTCAACAACAATGCCACGCTAGTAAAGATATACAACATAGTAAAAGAAGGCATGAGCATTCTCAACAATATTCAGGAGAAAGGAAGCATCAATAAAGAAATGGTTTATAGGATGTATAATTTTACCTACCTGCTAGTCCAGGACGAGTGGAATTGGACTCCATTTCAGAACATATCTGCAATGGAAGCTGAGCTTCTAGATGTGTGGTTCTTAGCTATGAGTCCTTTCCTAGGAGGAACTGAGTCCCAAGAATACATAGGTAACTGTTCAGCCCAGGATGTGCTAAATATACTGGTTGAGACAATATTTCATGATGCCACAGGGAATGAATCCATCTGGGAAGGAAATTGCCTATGGAGGTTCGTTTATAATAGTTCAGACCCCAATTTACAAAATAACTACACGCTTAATGAAATGATTTACCTCGCCCTGCAAAGTTCTCCAGTATTCCATAACATCAGCACGGAAGGAAGTTTGCACCCATTAGCAGGAGAGATGGCTTGCTTATTGCAGCTGATGGAGATCTCTGTTATTGCACTTGCAAGTTTAAATAATGCTTCTGGGTTGAACATACCAGTAATCCGGTCTCTGAATGATAGCCTTGCCTTCATCTGTGATGGAGTAACGGAACACAATACCACATTTCATGAAGAAGTACACTTGGTACATCTTCTAGATCAAATACTTTTAAATCGGTCTAACTCAATTCAATTGTTCATGTTATTTTTTGTGGAAATGGCTGACTTAAACATACAGACTTTAGATTTACAAAGTGACTTGGCAGAAGTGTCAAGCATTGTGAAGACCTTGGCTACATTGAATGGACAAGATCGTGTTCTTGAACTTATTGAAAAAGTTCTTAATATAACGCATCAACCCTATTTCCTTCAATCTTGGAATGCGTTGGACAGTTTCTTATTTATGAATTGGACAGCATCTGAAATTAATGACTCAATTTCTAATCTGGAAAAACTAAGAAAAGTGATAACAATTCTGGTCAACAGTGGCATGGAAGCAAAACCTATCCAGATTTATCAAGCAATCGTTTCACTATTGAAAACTCAAAACACTACATTACTTAACATGGGAAGCCCCTCAGAAATGAATGCGTCCTCGGTGATACAGTGTGGCGTTGTTCTGAGCGCAGCTTTCAGGTTTTCTGACTCTCTCTGGGTAGCATTAGACCCACAACACTCAAGTTTGAATCAACAGTTCCTGTCAAATATAAGTTCGTTAGTTTGTAACCTTGTGAACGTTCGGTCCTTGAATTATACATGGAATTCAGACCTGGAAATGATTATTCACGCTCTACAATATGTGGCAAATGTAATACCATCTGAGGTGTCCAACTATTTCACAGCTGCAGAGAAGATCCTTTCATTATTATTTGGCCTTCCAAGTTCTATGAATTCCACAGAGGATATGGTAATGGTTGTTTTTGAACTACTCATAGAAGAATTAAGAATCTTCAATAGGACCAACACTATAGCAAGCTGGTTGGAAGTGATACCCCTACGTAGCATCTATTTGTTGTTAAAGGATATAAGCAGTGACTTTAAAGCCACAGCACCAGAGCATCAGACCACCATTACAGAAAGCAACATCTCGAATGTCCTTTTGGAAGCCCTGAATGCCACTTCATACCCCCAAGCCTTATCATCCTCATCAACCTTGACCTTGGTGCCCAGCAGTGTTTCTGGACTCACTAATATAACTCAACAGTAAGTGGACTTTTACCTTTTAGTGACTTTTTTGAAGCATTATAGCATATAGACATGTTATGCTAAAGCCACAGGTGGTACATGTGTATTTTTGACATTAAGATGCTTTCATTGTTTGTTTTTTTGCAGTCTTCTGAGTCTCACTTTACACAATGTGCTTTTGCCTGAACCCTATAGTACAGTATTGCATTGTTTGAAGAATGCAACACAAGTTCTTGCCGCTTCCCCATCAGGTAGGCCTTCTGTCTGGTGTGTGTTCCCTTCTTTTTCCAGGATTGTGATTTAGAAAGTATTATTTTTTACACAAAAGTGTAATAAATAGCAGTAAACCAAGTTATTACGGATTTTATGCAATTGATGTTCTTTTTGATGATCTCAGTACCTTAGCTGGAGCATGGATTTAGTATAGAATTCTTTATAGTTTAACATCTCTGGCTAATTGTTTTATCTTCTGTAGGGCACCTTGAAGGCATAATTCAGCTAATCCAGGATGTTTTTACTCAAAGTAATAAATCGGCAAATGCATCAATGATTCCCCATTTGCTCAAAGAAAAGGTAAGTTAGCATCCGTATTGCTGTTTCAATTGTTGGTGTTACAATTTCAACCTTATTAAAGGGACATTATACCCAATGAACACGTAGCAAGACTGCAAACAGAGAATCAAGTCTATTTCAATTTAGGTGCAGTTTGCCTTCAATGACTTCCCACTCTTGTTTGACCTTTTTTTTCAGTTAATTCACAAACACCGCAGATATTTGCCAGTTCTTATTGTCTTATTGGTGGTTATGCATTAAAACAAAAGCTGGTTCAAAGTTTGAAAAATGGCTACTGATTGGACTGTTTTGTTGGTTTCTATAGTGATTAGACCTCTTTCCAAACCAGTATGACTCTTTATGCAAAACCTCAATAGATGTTTCATTTGTATCCGGCTGAGCCAGGAGTGGGGCTCAAGCTCATGCCAGCTCACAACATTGTTAGAGTTGTAATGTCTAATGTAGTTTTATGTTCTTATATCATGCTATGTATCTAATTAGGAAAAAAATAACTATACGCAATCATTAATACAAAACTATTTTTTTTTCTTGTTTGTAGATATATCAATTACAGACCCTAAAAACTCTCGTGTGTGGATTAAGTGGTACAAACTCTACCCAGTCCTGTTTCATGGTTTGCCAGGACAACGCGTTGTTACAAAGCATACTAGACCTTGTAGTTACGAGCATAGAAGGTTTGGCCACCATAGTTGACACCAGTTCATCACTGACCATGAAAACAGTCCTAGAAACAATTTCGAAGTTTCCCCAAGAAGTCTTGTCTTCTATGTAAGTTATGGTTGTGGATGTGTGCTATATATGCAAAATTAAAGGGTTGATATAACTTAGGCCTCCATTTTCTAACAATAGACTATATTCAATTTTGAGATTTCTGGTATTCCAAACTGGAGAGGCAGAAAAACTGTTCTTTAAAAATTAAAGGTGAACTTTCTTAACTTAAATCCATCCATATTTAACTAAATCCATTAAAGGGACACTCTAGTGTCTCATACAGCCCCATCAATGAAGAATGCATATTAAAGTACTTTGTAAGTACATTAATATGTATTCTGAAACCTGTAGGAAAAAAGTACTTACAATTTTGGGAAGCTGCAGCTCCAGAGCTGCAGTACGCTGCCCCATTTGCGATCCTGTTTTTGGACTTGGACAGCTAAGTGGGACAGGAAAGTCTTCCCATTGAGATCAGTGGGTGAGCTTGCTGTACCTACTCATGGGGGGGGTCCCATTAGACACACTGGAATAGAAAACTTGTTCTTATTCTGGGGAATATCTAATATAAGAATAAACCTTGTGTTAATTGTAGAAAAAATAATTTTGGTTCCTTGCTTAAAGATTCAGTGTAATGAAGTTCAAACTGAGCATTGTTGCATTGAAAGGGACATGAATGTCTAAATTAAAGTTTGGACACTCCTTTCCTGCAGTGTCAGAGCTGACAGAACAGGAGATATCCATTATAGTGACAGAAAACCTGCAGATATAGTGTGATCAGGAAAGCAAGAAGTGACAAGATGGAGAAGCAAAGTTTCTCTCTCTTTAAAAAAGCAAAATGACAAACTACTTTTATTAAAATCAGTGCTGTGAATTATTAGGGTATACGTTGCAATAACTGTAATGTTCATAATGAAACATATCCCAACATATTTTATCTAATATTTTGCAGAATTCCTCTTGAGGACCTCCAGAATGTTACTTTGACATTGTCTACATTTATTAACGTCTCATCCACTAGCAAGCAAGGTACCTCTTTCTAACTTTTTTGTTTACACAAGTCGTATAAATCAAAGGTATTAAAAAAATGACAAGAATTATATTTCTCATTCGAGTTTGCTTTGTATACAAAATATTTGATTTTGCATAGGATACAGGGGATCTATTCATAATTTCATAAATTTGGAATCTATAGTTATTTTTCACCTGAGAGGACTGATGAAAAAATTACCAGCAGGGGTGGTTTTTGGGGACCCTAAGCCAAAAGATTTATCAGGGCGCCATCTTTAACATGAATGCATTTATGAAATAATGCAATAATTCATACACTAAAGAACTCAATATTTGCAACCATAAATGTATTTGTAAGATTAACATATCAAAATATATTACTTTTAACTTGTTACTTCCAATCAACCTTTAAGTTGCCTCTTAGACCTTATATCTGCTTATCCTTTAGTATCAACCTTGATTACCATTTCACTGCTTTCATGTTTGACCGTAGATCATAAAACATATTTGTGTCATTAATTGTTCTGTGTTTATTTTGCCTGTTGTAAAGCTACTGTACAAGATGTGTTTCACAACAGTAGCCGAGTGAGGAACCAGCTGAGTCGAGTGGTGAAACTCAGTCCGGGAAGTATTGAAGCTTTGATGATGTTGCCAATCGATGAGGTTAAAAAGCAGGTATGCATATGATGAATCTATATGATCCTATGGGAAGCTCTGAATGCTTGCAACAGTTGTCTACTAGCTTTTCATTGCAGGCTTTATGGTAGCTTGAGTGTATTGCCCTATTGCAATAAAAGGCATATCTCACTACTATACCAAACGCTTGTTTATTTCAGCATGTAAAATTTTTAAGTATAAAATATTGTGTCTCACAAAAGTGTAAACTGATATTAGGAGCTACATACGAATATAGATTGTTTCTTTCTGCTTGTTTTCCCTGGATGATTTCTTTGTTCTTCTTTCCATGCAGGTTATTTCGTGGTTTACGGACGCGGATAATTCTACTACTAACTTTTCCACTATAGATAAACTGCTGCCTGCGCAGGGCTACCAGATGGCCATCATATTTTTGCAGAATGTGGATATTTACAATTTGCTGTACAGAGTAAGTACAGGGTGCACGTAAACTATGAGTATGTCCAAGATTATGTCTAATAACCGGTTTGTTCCTTGCCATGGATGGCGCTATAAAGTTAAAGGCTTTGTACAAAGTAAGAGTGACTGATAGATGGTAAAAAAAAATTGTAAAGTTCTAATGAATCCTTACATGGGTGCAATAAAGTACTAAATTATGCTAAATTATACTAAAGTTCAGCTTCTTGGTTACCTAGAATTCTACAGGATTATTTTCCCAATTTTTAAAAGAAAATTAACATGGTTAAAATATCGAAATAACATTGTGTAAAATTCTTCTTATTATTATTACTTAAATATTCCAGTTTAAGCAATAGATAATTACTCATGGAAGTTTGCCGTTTTTACACTTCTATTTGCTGCTTTCTCTTTCACAGTTAATTGTTCCTGCAACATGGCAAGGGAATATTGATCTTATTGTGGCTTTGCTGAAGAATATGACGGACATGATTACACCCTTTCCTCAAGAGCGAATTAACCAAATTATTCAGATTCTGAACTTCCTTTTCCCTGTAAGTATCACAGCCCCAGTCTTTATCGGCACAATATTTATATCATTCAGCTTTTCATGAAAGCAATCCGTCATCAAACATTGTACTTTCTCAGTTTTCTTCTAACTTACAACCTAGGAGAACCTTATTTCTGTTACAAACAGTAAAGACTGCCCGTCAAGCCTTTGCACCCCCTTGCCACTACTTAAATCCTATTCATACATACATAATCATTTTGCCCCCTCCCCCCAAGTTTTTTTTCTTTTTTTTTTATATTTTTTATATACTCTTTCTATATGAGTAATTTAATTTTAGAAATGTATTTCTCCTTAAGTAAGTCAGATCGTCACATTGTCATCTTTTGCCTTTTAAATGTTTGTGTTCCATGGGCTATATTTATGGGCATCGTTATGGTAGGACAACATAAGAAACTTGCCAGACCTCAATACCTTAACATATACAGTACGTCACCCTACATCACTAGCGACGTATCCTATGGTCATTACAGACTTGGCTGGGTCATTTTGTAGTGCACCCCCAGTGTGAGGGTTCATATGTATGAGGACTCCATAGATCCCAGGGCTTGTCTCTTTCATGTTGCCATTGCCCTCAGCTAGAAACATGCCTGCAGATGTCCACAGGATTATGCTTGCTGCACTGGCAATATCCTTGCTGTCTTCCTCTCCTCAAAATCGAATTAATAACGCTTCAATATAGGCGCCTCCATTTCATTCTTGGTTCATACTGTATGGTGCAGTAATAATTAATACCGATATAAATGATCATGTTTGATAAAAATATTACAAAAACAACTTATCTCTGTTCCAATTTTGATTTGTATGGCATATCAAATCTTTATTTTATCAGCAAAATACAGTGATGTCAAGAACCACCAAAGCCTCTACTGCCTCGTTCATGGACATTTCAAGGGCTCTGTGTAATGGAAATTACCAAAGTCTTGTCGCAGCTCTCAGCTCACTATACCCTACCTTAAGAATGACAAGTCAAGTCAAAGCACCGAGTATTAAAGACACCTTTGGCATTCCTGGTGACAGTAAGTATGAGGACAGGGTGGCCAGACTGCAGTTTTCAGGTTAAGTTTCACTTTCTGGAATGGCGCTCACTGCAAAATCTTTGTTTTTCAGATAAATTTTGCCTCGAACTGCTCTCATCCCTGGTTAATACAACCAGCGGTGCTAACTATTGGATCGTCCTTAAACCAATGCTTTATGGCCAAATTCTTTACACACCAAAAACGGTGGAAACAGAGGAAATAATGCAAAAGGTAGTATACCAGAGAGTGCCAATGTGATTTTAAGGATAGCATTAAGGATATAGCAGCAATGTATACCACTTACAGAAAGGTACAGGGCCTCCAAAAGCAAACCTGCCTAAATAAACCTTACTGCACAAAAAGTCTCCAATTATTATACCGTATACACTACTATAAAAACAAAATTATAACTAAGTAATATAAATCAATACAATGTTACAAAAACAAGATATAGAGAGGGTCGAAAGCCATTCCCATCAAACCATGGGGAAAACAAGCACAAAGATTAACCCTGTATATAATACCGGTCCCATGGAATGCTTTACAAAAACATAGGAGTTACTAATAAGAAGTCTCTTGTGCCATTGAGCCATACCACCGAGCTGTATTCCTGAGATCTGCCAGTTCTGAAAACGATCTCAAGAAAAACGTAACATCATAAAATAGTAAAAACATAAAACAATTGAATTTACAGAGATTTGCAAGAAAGGCTGAAATGACCCCTGATAATGCATAGTTATAGACATCTGAAGCTAAGTGCACACAGTATCAGGTTTTCTTTAGTAATGTATGTTGTAACTTGTTTTCCATAATTTATCGTTGCCTCCTTATATTAAATGATTATTGACAAATCTGCATGCCCCATCAGAAATACTCTAAATGGACAAAAGTATTGGGACACCTGACCATTACACCAACAGGGACTTTTATGCTTTATAATACAGAGACATTAATATGAAGTCGGCCCCCTCTTTGCAGCTAGAAGAGCTTTCACTCTTCTGGGAAGGCTTTCCACAAAATTTTGGAATGTTCCCCCTTCAGCATACTTAAGACATTTTGGACAATGCCATGTTTCTAACTTTGTGGGAACAGTTTAGGAAAGGCCCTTTTCTATTCCAGCATGACTGTGCAAAGCAAGGTCCATAAACACATGGTTGGATGAGTTTGGTGTAGAAGAGCTTAACTGGCCGCTCAGAGCCCTGACCTCAACCCCATCAAACACCTTTGAGATAAAGTGGAATGGAGATTGTGAGCCAGGCCTTCTCGTCCAGCATCAGTAGCTGAAGTGCCTGACCTTACAAACGCTCTGCTGGATGAATGGGCACAAATTCCCACAGAAACACTCAAAAATCTTGTGGAAAGCCATCCTTGGCACACTACTTTTTTCCATATAGTATACCAAGAGAGGCATGTACCAGAGACATTTTTTTTTCTTTATATAACTTCTTCGAATTCTTTGAGTAAAGTTGTTTCATAAATGGTTTGCTATTTTGTTACACTTTTTTTAAATGAAGTTTAAATGCCCAGTTGACACGCATTATGCCTCTGGATTCCACTTGTTTGTGTGCACGTTTGCTGTAGGTTTGTAATCTAAAAGTCTATATTGTTTCCTTTCAGACTAACAGAACACTGCAAGAGATCTGGGGAGTTAAAAATGATGTTGCCTATATGACTACTGTTACCAAGAACATGTTGACTATGTGGCCTTTACTACAAAATGTCAAAATACTGAAGGTTATTTATAGATTGCTTTCTGTTTTTTTTCCTTGCACTCAGCTCTTAACAGGCATAACGTTTAGCATGATAATTCTATTTCAGTTATTGTATTAGAACTGTCTAGAGCACATCCTTTTTTATCAATCTCTGTATCTGCTTTGGAGATATTTGGTTTAACTGTAAAGAACTATTTTACCTGTGAAATGTGACCATATGTGGCATGCATGATATATAGCTAATATCAGTGAATTTGTTATGTTGATGTCAACCCCATCCCATACAAGCTTTTGCGCTACTTAAGATTAGTGATTGGAACTCCCGAGACTGAAGTACGGCTGAGTCTCTAAAGGTGCCTGGAATGGGGCTGGCAGAAGAAGCAGCGGGCAGACACAGGGCTAAAGACTCAGGGCTAAAGTACTGTATATTCCCCATTTTTGGCTGCCCATCAAAACACTCGGCACTTCATCCCTATTAACAAACCCTTAGAGAAGCCCCTGACTGTAACACACAGGCATACACACACTCACTATAAAACATAAACACACTCACATACCCCACAGAGCCTGAGGCTAACCTCATGGGAGCTAGCAACATTATGTGACCCTATTAAATACTACTGCCATGAACAAGCCACCTTTTTGGGGGCAATTATAGGGGACCACCTCTGCGTACGGGATAGAGATAGGGGTAAATGGTTAGCACCTAAAATCAAATTTTATGTTGAAGTATACAGTATATACTACAAATATTATTGGGTTTCTATGTTTTGAAGTAAATTTAATCTGCTTTCCCTTTACAGGATATTTTCGACAATCAATTTGTTAGAACACTTTTGGAGAAGTCTCTGGATTTAAACATTACTGATATAGCTGTTAAATTAAACCAAACTGGTAAGTACACTTTAAATTCACATACATGTCTTCAGTTTGTGAGAGAGATGCATACTCTTAGTGGTCCACTAGGGGGCAGTGTCCTATCATAAAACTTTCACTACTCTATATGAAATGTAAGAAGTTTTGTCACTTTTCCCCTATTCTATACACTATGTAAACCCATATAAGTGTGTTTACAGATTAAAATAAGCATCCCTAATTTGTACATCACAAGAAATGTATGCTAACTTAATTTTCTCACACTCTGCATGATTATTCCCCTTTCTGCCCTGTTGTTAAGTTGCTCAACTTTGTTGTTACCTGATTGGATCAGGCAACCTTTGGAATACTGGGTATGGATAAGGAACAATACAAAGACATGGAATTGCTCATATAAATCAGGCTTTGACACTGATCCAGAAAGTTAATAGTTAAGCATAATACCACAATACAAAGATGAAAGCTATATGTAGTTTAACCCATTCACAACATTTGACATGCCAGGGACGACACAGAAATGCATACAACTGGTGACAATTGCCGTGCCTGGTATCTTGGGGGCTTAAATGAGTGATCAGTGATCACTTTCTTTGTTTAACCAGTGTTGCTACAATGCCGCGATATTGAGCAATTGTGTGATCTCTCACAAGATGGCGGCATCCCTCTGCTTGCAGGAAACAAATTAAAAAGGTTCTCAGAGGGTCTTTCCAGACACCTCTGAGCTCCCCCTTCAGGTTGATCACAGGTACTTTGATCAGTAATGCAGGACAATGTATAGCGTGCCTCTGTGATCAGTAAATTAAAATATATAAGACAATTATAAACATAAATAAATCTTCTTTTGGATCAACAGCGATAAATTAACAGATAAGGGAAAGGCTGAACTTGATGGATGCATGTCTTTTTTCAGCCTATATATCTATGTAACTATGACATTGTGTCTGGCAAGGTACCTTAGAGGTTAAAAGTCAGAGTCTAGTGAAGAGGGCCTTATATGTATGTACTTAATAAGCAGCCTGTTGCTTTTGTATGTCTGCAGCAAACCTGGTTGATTCGGTGAGGCCTTATGTCAAGTACTTCGAGTTATTTACAAAGATTGCAGATGTGTTGTCAAACTTGTTATCCTGCGTGGGTTACAACCGTATCCATCCCATGAACAACAGCACAGAAATGGAGCAGAAGGCCAAACAGCTGCAGGAGACCAACGATCTATTTGCAGGTAATTAAAGGGTCTCTTAACAGGTTAAATGATAAAGCAGTGAGCAGCTAAATCAGGATTTCTGTGCAATAAGCTGTTCTTCAATCATGTTATCCTAAAGAGAACCTTGTATGAATGTTTTACAGAATTAACTAAAAATGTGGAAATGAATGCCAATTTCAAAACCTTCCTGTTAACAGTTAAGCCTTTTCTACAGCTTTATTTTTCCTGAGTTGTTTTCTAGATCTAGATGTTTTGTTCAAAGTTTAAAAAGTATTTTTGACACCAAAGCAGCCAGTGGAATTTGTCTCAACAGAAACAAAAAAAAAACATTTTTCAAAGGCATTCATGAAAACAGAAAGAAAAATGCAACTGCAGTAATGTATAAATGATGTTGCATCAAAAGTAAACCTGTGAACAAAAAGGACACAAAAAAAAATAGCAACATCACATCTCATAATACAACTAAACTACGTAGAATAAAATCCCAAGATTAAAGAATGCAAAAACAAAATAAAATGTAACTTTTATTCTGAAAGTATTTAAAAAAATCACACATTTTGAGGGAGCACAGTCCATGATGGTTAGAATCTTTTGCATTAGATAGGATCCCGTTGATCTGTATCAGTGTAGTGATGTGAACAGTCATTGATGCGAGACAGACCCGAATTTGGAGATGAATGAATTAGGGGAGTAGAGTTGGTTTACCTATAGCTATTGGTTTTAGTTATAGTCAGTGACTGCACAGTAACAGAGTCCCCATGCGGAATTTTCCAGGATCACGCAATTAGCTTTTTATTCCTCCCCCCCACCAGTATAAATTATAATATTATATTTAAGTCAGAATATCACATCCCCGATAGAAGAAGCAATAAAGCCGGTCTGTACACATCATTGGGCCTCAAAAGCAACGTTCTAACATTCACTTGTTCACCTTAATGCATCACACCCATGTTTGTGTGGATCAATGTAGAGATATTGCGGATTCAATGTAGACATTAGATGTTTCCTAAGGACTTTCAGAGTAAAAGAAGTAAAAAGATCCAAATCATGATTTAACAAATTGCATTTTTAATCTCTACTGGGGTTAATGATATATGTTTCAATGCATCCTGTATACAATGTTACCGTAAATAGGATATTATATGATGATACTCTGTAAACTTTACATTCATGCAAAGATTATAAAATAAGGTGATGAACTTGAATACAAATATTGTTGCTGCTTTTTTATTCTGGCTTGTGTCAAGTAAATATTTCTGGCTGCATTTAATTAATAAATCTGATTGACATGTCATTAGCTTGTTTTAAAAAAAAGCTCTTTTCCCCCTCTGTTTAAAGCTGTCACCTTCGATCTCCCCGTGGGAAGCACCCGTCAGAGAAGATCCGTTTCTGGGAAGCAGCCCCTGCCCAAAAAAATAAAGTACAGCATCACGATGCGTTCCCTGCTCTCAGAAGATACAACTTTCATCAGAGACGACTACTGGATTCCCGGTCCACACAACTTAGGCAACAAATATAGCCGAGGATTTGTCTACCTACAGGAAAACATTGAAAGAGCCATCGTTGAAATGCAGACCAACAAAAGCTTAGATGATTTAGTGGCGCGGTTTCAGCCCATGCCGTACCCCTGTTACAAGAAAGACCAGTATGTTCTTCTACCTGATAACAGCATGACTTCTGCAGTAACAATAATCACTAACAAGATTGCACTAATAATATGTAAAAGTGTTAGAGGAAGTGGGTGTTAGAAGAAGTTTGAATATTAGTATGTGTGTGTTTTAGTTGCGAGGGGGCACCAAAATAGTACTGCAGCCATATGCTAATCCTAGCTCTCTTATATACTAGGCAAACATTCTGATTCTTAATTATACTGCCTGTAGTAAACAATACGGGATAATGGACAGCTAACGCATTAGAATTGCCATAAAGAAGCAGCTCATTGTAGTGTCTAAGCAGGGAAAGTCACTCAAATCTTCACATGAGCCCCCGTATTTCCAGATAAAGAAAGTGTATTGGAACAAAATAAGATAAAAACAGATTTTGGCAATGCTAACCTAACTGTACCCAGCACTGTATTTTATGCTCAAGGGAAGAAAGCAATGCTTTTCGTAGGACTTCCACTTTAAAGCCTGTTCTCTGATGTTTGGACATTTGGTTTATTACTTTCTCTGAGCATTATACGTGGCAGCAGGATGACAAATCAGTGCCTTGCAAGCTTATTGTGCTATTATTCCCCGGCAGGTTCCTCGCTGGCATATTCTTCTCATTTCCAGTTGCACTGATGATCGCTTGGGTCCTCTTTATTGCTTTCTTTGTGAAGAAGCTTGTACACGACAAAGAAATGAGGTTACACGAGGTATGACACAAAGATATAGTAACTGGAACAGCCCTAACTATATTTAAAAAAAAGAGACATACGCCAGCCAAAATGTTGTACCCACACATCTGAAAATAATTTATAGATCACAACTGAAGAAGAACAAGGGGATAGTTATTGGGCTTTATAGAGGTGATGTATCCCATGCTCCCTCCTTCATGGAACATTCTCCTTAACAGAATAATGTAGCTGTTATCCGATTCTCATAGACAATAACAATTACATTTGTCACATTGAGGGCTAGAGGAGCACCCACACGGGGCGTCTGTGGATACTCAACTCCACAGCGTAGAAATCTTCTATCGGGATAAGAGGTAAACATATTAGCAGCAGGGAAGCATACTTGAAAGTAGCAAGACATCATAATGCCAGCCATTCTTAATTCTTCCTAATTATTCACCCTAGTATATTTGCTGAAAAGCCAATCTTACTGTCCTTGTTTTCTCCACAGTATATGAAGATGATGGGAGTCAATTCTTGCAGCCACTTCTTTGCTTGGTTCATCGAAAGCGCAATCTTTCTGATCATTACTGTCGCCATCCTCGTACTTATTCTCAAATTCGGCCAAATCCTTCCAAACAGCAACGGGTTTATCCTCTTCCTTTTTTTCCTGGATTATAGTATGACTGTGATTGCCATGAGCTACCTCATCAGCGTCTTCTTCCATAACACCAGTGTGGCTGCTCTGAGCGGCAGCCTGATCTACATCATCACCTTCTTTCCCTTCATTGTAATAGCCTCCAAGGAAAAACAATTATCTTTTGCTGCAAAGACTCTGTTAGTAAGTTTCCTCGCTGAAAATCAACAGACAAAGACACGGGGCACAAAATAGAGGTTTCTTAATACATGTTGGGAAAATATTTGATTATGGAAATATTTGTAATTACCTACAATTCATTCTGATCTTATATGTTTTTCTTGCCTCTTTAATTCTAGAGTATTTTTTCCCCCACGGCATTGAGTTACGGGAACCAGTTTATTGTTAATTACGAACAGCAAAATATAGGTGAGAAAACATCTAATTATTAACTTTTTATTAGGGTGTGTGCATTGTTAATGTGTTCTTGACAAACTTTAGGGTTTTACATGAAGTCATATGACAATATGAAAATTGTTTGGCTGTATAACAAGGATAACATTATTATGTCATGCTGTCTCGACAGGGATTCAGTGGCACAACCTCTATCATTCCCCGGTGATCAACGACAGTTTTAGTTGTGGCTGGATATGTTGGGTTATGTTAATAGACTCTCTCATTTACTTTATTGTTGGTGCCTACATTCGCACAGTTTTCCCAGGTAAGAACCAAAAGTAACCAACAGAGAATTTAATTCAGTGAAGCTGGATCAAAAGTGAGGTTTTGCTCTTGTGGGACCACGAGTGTATCAATTTCATCCTATTTTTCAATAATTTTCATGGCAATGCAGTAGCCCGAGAACTGCAAATATCCTCTTGCTGAAGCTACAATGTCCCCAATTCCTGAAATTGTTTCATAACATACCAGTCATGTCACATGATGTAAACATCACAATAAGTCAGATTTTGTTGCCCACCTCTACTACAGAGGGTAGTAGAGGTGGGCAATAGTTTTTTTTTTTTTTATAGTTGTATGACTTGGCTTTGAAATATATAATTAATGCCAATCTTTTTATTGATGCAAAAACAGAGAACTTTAAAGACAGGATATTATTTATCTATGTAAATGGTATGGCTAATAAATAAAATCAAACACAGTGCTTTATATATGGATTAATAAAAGGTGTGATTTTGTTCTATATGGTTTGTCCTTACTTTTCTTTCTTTTATAAACTGTATTTAATAAATCTGTATGATGTGTAGTATGTTATCACCTTTTTTTCTTCTTAATTTTTAAAGGAAAATATGGCATTGGGGCTCCTTGGTACTTCCCTGTTCTTCCATCCTACTGGTCAGAATGCTGTGGATTTTCATCAGCTTGTTCCAAAAAGCCCAGTGGAATGATGTTCACAAATCTCATGGCTCAAGAAGACTCTCACAAAAAGGGTGGGTGCATTTAGAGTGTGATTAACCAGGACAAGTCTACTGCCACATTATCTGGCTATACGTCTCCACTTGTGGTGCTGTCAACAGAACAGTCTGAACTGTTTACAGATGTGCAGTGTCCTATCTGGTCATTGTGCATCAAACGTTGCCAACATGCTCAATCATATGGACAGACCTAGCTGACAGAATATCTGTTGGCAGTTGTTACTTGTGTACTGGTAGCATTGTTTTCCAAATGCAGAGCCAAACCATTGTTTTTAGGTTAAGCTAAGTGGTCCCAGCAGAGCTCACTTCTTAACTTTTTGGATAATACACACTCCCTAACACAGACAGAGCAGCGAAGTGGCTTTCCTACCGTCTCAGTTCCTTAAGTCTCCAGCTAGGCTGCCTAAATAGAGTGACTGACCTAGTGTGTTATGTTGTGATAAGGCTTTGAGAGAGATGTCAATACAGTCCATTATTGAATGTCTTCTGATAAAAAGAATAATACATTTAGGAAGAACTGTTGTGCCAAATTATTGCTCATGTGCAATGGAGGGAGCAAGTTACTGTTCAGTTCTGGCTCTGGTTTAAGGCAGATTGCGTGTAATGTATTGGACAACACGAGAAGATAATTTGTCTTTGATCAGCTATCTTCTTCAATAACTGGGCTCAATCTGTCTGTACCTGCCGACCCCCTTCAGAAATGTTCTTTAATCTCCAATTTTGCAAAGTTTTGACTGTTTGTGACCAAATATCATCATCTTGCATATTTTTTTTCTTTCTTTGAAAGAAAGCACGATAATTTAACTGTATCATCTGTTAAATCATGGGAGCCATATTATCTTTTTAAGTATCATGACTTCACTTGACCTCTGCCTTGCCTTACAGATGCTGAAAATAACCTCTCCCAAAATTATGAGCCAGAGCCAACTGGGCTCAATGTTGGCGTCTCACTCCATGGCTTAACAAAGATCTACCAGTCAAAAGCGGCCGTTCAGAATCTGAATCTAACGTTCTACGAGGGTCATATAACAGCACTTTTGGGGCACAACGGTGCTGGGAAAACTACTACTCTGTAAGTGTGGATGGAAGACATGCACAGAGTTTGTTCAATGGCTTTATGGTGTATGCATGTGATAATGAACCTCATAAGAATAAAGGGCAGAGGGGTGGAGGCTGTAATAGAAGGAAGAACATGAATCTGATCTTTAGTCTATCCTTTTTTTTCTTTTAGTTCTATGCTGACTGGGCTGTTCAGTGCCACCTCTGGTACAATTTTTGTATATGGTGAGGATATCAGAACCCACCTGGACAAGGCAAGGAGGAGCATGGGTGTCTGCATGCAATATGATGTACTTTTTGACTACCTGACAACAAGAGAGCACTTGCTGCTTTATGGTTCTATCAAAGCACCTCAATGGAACAAGAGTCAGTTGCATGAAGAAGTAGAAAGGTACCAAAGAACAAGTGAATTATTTAACCCTCTTGATGACATGCGTGCTACACAGGATATATAAAATGAATATTGGCATATTGGTCCAACGACATTTGTGAAGGGTTTTATTAGACCAACGTTGTAGGTCCCTCCTTTAGACAAAGAAGGGATATCCACAGCAGATGCAGAGATGCATGCAACATAAAACCATCCCTTTCCAAATGTTTTGATCAGTGGCCAGACAAGTTCTAAGAGATAGGAAATATAAGCCTTGCTGTATTTTCCTACCGTTGATCTAGTATTGAGCACAAAACACAATATATATGTAAATTCCCATCAAGTGACTTCCTCTCTAGGCAGCAAATCTATGTGGTTGCTGAATATTTTTAGAGCAGGTATAAATGTATATACATGAGCGTCTTCCATCAATACCATGAAGTTATGACATGTTACAGCAAGAACAACAGAGCAATCTAACCAAAGAATATGAACATCTATATCACAAGGGTCTTCTTACATTCATTTAGAGACCAATCCTAGCAATGCTAATAATGTGTAATTATTACAATATGCTCTTCTTAAATCATAAAAAGTGACTTAAGATAACTGGACACAGACAAATTGCTTAGGCTTCTGGACTAATTTTGAATATAGGGTATAAAATCTCTTTTTTGCAGGACATTGAAGGACACTGGGCTGTATAGACATAGCCACAAGCCAGTGAAAGCCTTGTCTGGTGGTATGAGAAGGAAGCTCTCTATTTGTATTGCTATGATTGGTGGCTCCAAGGTTGTTATCTTAGATGAACCTACCACAGGAGTGGACCCATGTTCAAGGAGAAGTATCTGGGAAGTCATCTCCAGAAACAAGATGGGTAAGAAGAAACAAGATTTTAATGATCTTGTCAGCTAAAAATTAAGTCATATCCATGTATAATAATGTATCCCTTTTGGGAAATGTAATGTATAGGGGATGTAATGTATATGGAAGTAAATAAGCTATTGTAGTCTGACTTTGGCTCTACAGAACAAAACCTAGCAAATTTCATTAAGTCAACCCCTTTACTTATAGGTTAGTCTTGACTTTTCTTCCCTGTTCAGTATTCTCTTTTTGGTTTGCGTAATAACAATTGACATTCTTTGTATCGACTGATGAGCAATACTGTGTGACTATTCCAGACAAAACAATCATTTTGTCCACTCATCACCTGGATGAGGCAGAAGTTCTCAGTGATCGGATTGCTTTTCTGGAGCAAGGAGGATTGAAGTGTTGTGGATCTCCAATGTTTCTTAAAGATAGATTCGGGAGTGGGTATCATCTTACTCTCACCAAAAAAGTAAGTTGTGTAAGGTAACCAAACTGCAAAAAATATTTAGGATGTACATAGATTCGTATGGATGCATGTCTCACTGATTTATAATCCCAGGCTATTATTAAATATATACGGGATATATTCTAGAGTAATCCAGATCTCATGCTTTCATGGAACTACTCCTAGCGATAGCTGTTGGTTTTCATGCATAACAGATAACGAAGGCCTCTACTCCCACTCTCAGTTCAAATGTTTCTTGTAAATTCCGCTTGCCACCTTGATTGCTCCATATGAAATAGCAGAGACTGGAAAATGTGTTTTTAACTATGGACATTGCTTACAACATGGTGATACCTGCAGGGTTTCCTCTAGCACTCTCTGCTATAAACAATGAAACAATAAAAGTTACTTAGTAAAACTTAATTTCATTGCTAGACATTCAAAAGCGACTTCTTAGTCTCTCTTGAAACCCTTTTTGATAAACATGTCCATATTGAACCTGCAGCGTTAAAAATATGTACATCTCAGAGCTGATAAAACGAAATAATAAACTTTGCTGATGTCCTGAGATTTTTTTCTATCAAATTACACCCACTATAACAACATTTCAACCAACCCTTTTTTTGGCATTTTACCTGTATTCAGGTGAAAATACAGATATTCATTCATCCATGTGCATTGTATAATGTTACTTATATTATCACTCTTGATAATTCACTGTTTTACTGTGCATTTCCAGAGATAATAGCTAGTTCTGCCGCAGAACACATTGAGTACAAAAGATACCAGCCTGATTATATACTACTGGTGCTTAGACAACAGGCATGTTGTATATTGTTGAACTGACCTCTTCTGTGAAGTCTAGCTGTCTTTCGAGCCCCCAGAGTTATATTTCATATTCCAGACATACCTGAATCACAAGGCTGTGAAATAAAAGCAAGCGTTAGAATGAGGATGCTCCTTGCATTCATTCGCTGTGATAAGAAGGCTCCAGTAACTGTAGCAGCCAACTCTAGCAGCACCATAACCCTGTAAAACCTATATAAAAGATTCTGTGATTGAACGCTAAAAACATGCATTAACGATGTCACTGGAGATACCCCAAATCCGGGAGCCCTTGCCCAAAAACACACCATAATAGAGAGTTGGCATGATAGGTGTACATGATTTTGCCAAACAATTAATTTTCGATTTGTATCCATCCTAAACAGCTATGTTGTCAGCATGAGAATTATAGAAAGTCCTCTTGGAAGGCAAAGGGTTTAAATATGTATTAAAGGATGATGCATAGTTGTAAAGTTAGTATTAAAACAAATATTATAGGGAAAATAGATCTATATATTGCTAGTTCAAACACAGCCCCAAAATCTCAAGTTATTTAAAGACCTTGTTGATATACAGTAAATCATTCACACGCAAATAACCTTGTTGGGTATTATGGGAATCATTGTTTCATTGGTCTGATGTAGCAGAGAACTCAGAACCAGATCTCCCACTAGACAAGGCGCGTGCTTAGAAGATCCAACGAGTTACAGGCAACGAGCCAACAGACGCCATGGCTTCCAGTTAAAAAGTAACTTTACTTTATGTGAATTGCCTCCGTTCTATAAACTGCTGTACAGGAGCCGCTAAACTAAATCATGTACTTCTGCCATATAACTGTAAATGTTACCCACGCTGAGAACAAGTGTGCCATTGATCGGAATCTGTAGATAAAAGTGCTTTACTGTAGACATAATGGGCATTATACATATAGGGCATTAGATGCATGCACAAAATGGAGCAATTCAGGGACAAAGTGCTTTGTCTTGAGCAATAGGCAGAAAAATGGCATAGGTTTCTGTGCTGTTTACTGCAAATTTAACAGTTTGTCCCAAAGAAAGCTCCAATTTAGTCTTGGTGAGCACGGCACAAGTATAAGCTAAACTGCCCGTTCTAGAACAAGAAGTCTCATGCCAATACGTTATGTGCAGACTTAAAGGTTTATTCACTAAGCAATGAACTAAATGACATCATTAGGCATAGAGAAACGTACGTGTTTAACCTCAGCTGAGCTCCCAGTTTTATAAAAAAAGCCATACTCTTCCCAATAATATTAATGATTCATGATTTCCTTAGTAAATGTGTTTTTCACATTGTAAAGGGCAGTCTACCTCCACATGGAAAATAAGCAGGTTGTGCACTTTTTATTTTCTACATATCTCTGAAATATTGAACCAAAAATAGCATTCTTGGTACATTTTAACATTTTAGCCCTCTGTGCAGGAACAAACTAAGCACAAAGTGCTGTTCCACTTTGCTGTGCCTAAGTAATAAACCAATTTAACATCTAAAAGGGCAATTTCCAATGTCATAAAAATGAAAATAAAATTGTCATGGGTGAGTGGGAACAAATATTGCATTGAGGCGCGTTCCAGGTTGGAACTTAGTTGTTTAATGTGACATGTGAATGAACTTTAATAGTGTTTTTTGGGTAGCAGTGCTGCAAACTGGTTACCCATGTGCCATTTAGTCTTTAACCCTTTAATAACTGAACAGGTTTGCAATGCACTCTATGGCACTTTTACACGCACACATAAAAATGTATACATAGATATTTTACACACATAATTATATATATATATATATATATATATTTTTTTTTTGTTTATTTTAATTTAATGGGTAAATAATGTAAGTAAATAATTACAATGCAAAAAAATACAAAAAAGCTCAAGGATACAAGTGTGATTATTAGCAAATACTTGATTACAGTATTGATGCAATCATTTGACAAAAATAGAATTCCAATCAATCCAGCTGGTATGGAACTTCAACTCCTATGATGCTTAGCCATCCATATCCACTATTCTTATCACTTAGGATGCCGACTGGGCATCCATGGGTGTCTTGGAGAAGTGGTCAAAGTCAACTTCATTTAACTCAATCATCCATTCTTCTTTCCAAGTTAACCCTCGTGTCTCCTGACTGCTTGTAAACCATTCAAAAATGCCTTTGGATGGTATTACTATTCCGGGTGAATAGATCTCCCTCTAGGGAGGCGATTTTGTGAGTAGCATGGGAAGTATTGTTTCCTCATTGGAGATCAAACTGTTGGCTCATCTATAAAAATGCCAGCAAAATAAAATATTCATCTTGACACCAAATAAGTACTTTTCTTTGCAGAATTACGGTAGTTTGTTGTTACGCACCATATTCTATAATGTCAAGAGTTGTACCTAAAAGATGTTCTCAGTTTGCATACTAATACGATTTCTGATTCCAGTACCCAACTCAAGAGACTGATGGCCAATGCAATTCGGAGGAGGTGACAGCTCTTATCCAGTCTCATATCCCAGAAGCTAGACTGAAGGAGGACGTGGGTGGAGAACTTATATACATCTTGCCCCCTTTCAAGACTGAAATATCGAATGCCTATTTATCTCTCCTCCGGGCCCTTGACACCAGCTTGAATGATTTAAATATTGGTTATTATGGGATCTCAGATACCACCATAGAAGAGGTACTTTTTTAATTTTTTCATGTTCCATCTTTCAATAAATAAATAAAAATATAGAAGCGTAGTTCTGTAGATAATAATTAAGAGCAAAAGCATACACTGAAGGAAGCTATAGCACCACATATAGATGAAGGAGCCATAAACCAAGTGCCCTTTCAGTATCATCAAGGTACAAATGAAATCTTCTGGATTGTGTCGTGTGCCATTTACTGTTTGCGTGGACCTGCCACACTACTGTGGAAAAAGGAGGCATATGTCTATTTACAAATCTGAACACATATGTATATTGCGTGTTACAGTCTGTTGATGCAACAATCTTGGAATAACAGCAATACCAAGGTTAACAGCTCTAGCAGGTTAAGGACAATCCATATGCATGAAACCCTTGAAAATTTGTTTTTGCTATATAGTAATTAAGTGGCTGGCTAGGGAACGTTTGATACATTAAGTGGTCTTCATGAATGGATACCAAGCATTATAAATGTAACCTCTTGACAACCTGAGCAACATGGAAGTTATGGTTTGACAATCTCTTGTGTGGCAGCAGGTTCATGCCAGATCTGGCTTGGGAGAAGTCACTTTAGCTTCTGTTGAATGACAAATGTCTCCATGTAGGTCTTCCTGAATCTAACGGATGGAGTTGCTGATGATGAGCAGGATAACGCTCCACTTCCCAGTACACCTGAGGTTATTCCAATAACCAAACGAGACAATAATCTTGTTAATGATGAGTCGTCTTCTACCAGCTATAGCTTTCAAGACAGAGATGGTATGTTTTCAGCCCCAGGCCATATTGTGTACAATCAATAGCTGCTTTTTTGTTTTGGAAAAATAAAATACTGATGTACTTTTCAAAATGAGTGCATATGTTAGAGACAACAAAACCAATATGGTTTTCTATGCATATAGCAGAGCTCATCGGAAGAACACATTACGGGTTTTGAGTACCGCCCTATATGTGTACAGGAGTTACAATCCAGTAGGTAGTCCTTGGATGATTGTGACACCTGTGCCAGAGCTGGCATTTCCTACAGCATAACTCTTATAGGTCTATTTGAGTCGACTCACCAGACCTAGGATGCGTGTTCCCAAAACACAATAGCAAAATTTGTAAGCTCCCTTAAATACATATTTCTAACATTTATTTTTGGAAAGAACAGCTCTGATGTATTTTCTTAGTGACACTAGTATGAAGGATAAGAGCTGAACTTTCCTTTGCATAATGCATCCAAAACAACAACGTTTACAGAGAGCTATGCCAGTATCTAATGAAATACTGAATACATTAAAAGGCTACTATCAATATGATTTATCAGCCACACATACAGCTAGTTAAAATGCAGGATCTAATATCCAGACCCTGGATTAAATAAGCCTGAAAAAACTAAAGAGCTTTCCATAAAACCACTTTTACCACAGCCTTCACCACAACCAACCTCCACATACCTGTTCAGAAAGAATTCATATTTTATTAATCTTCTTCCCTTCTTCAAAAAATAAATGAATAATAATAATAATTAAAAAAAAAAAAATATATATATATATATATATAGCTGGACTAGTCGGTGACCAAATAGGGCCCCATACAAGAAACCACTTTGTCCATTTCTCTTTTTTTAACATTTAACATTTTAGAGTCTTCATCAGCGCCTCCCCTTCTTATTGTGGAGGCTTCAGTTGTTCCTTAGCATGGCACCAAGTCTACTTCTAAACACTTGGGACATCTGCTAGCACCCCCTTGCACCAGGTACCCGAGTCACCTGGCATTAAAACTGACCCTGCAATTAAGATCGATACCATAATTTCTCTCTTGACTTGAGTAAGTTGTAAATGTAGATGTAAAAGGTCTTCAATTGAATAAATCGTTTTGACTCCATCAAATTCAATATGTTCTAATTGATCTCTTTCTCAACGGATAGACTAAATCTCTAACTTACAAAGCCAGCTTTACTGACAGGCTTGACCAAAATCTTGATTGTATTCAAAGTCAAACTTGGCAGTTGTCAAGTACAATGTAGGGGCCAAGATCATTTGATTAACTTGCAATACCGAACCGAACAGCACCCCATACAACCCAACCTTTACTGACTTTGCAGATGATTGTGAATGGATGACTTGCTCTTTATGTTGACATAGTTAAGTCCTGTTGAATGGTTACCTTTCTAACTTAACCCAGAACTCAGATCATGGTGAATTGACCATCACAAACCCTCTGACAAATCTGTGTTTCAAGGGCTGCAGTCATATAAACAAATAACTCCTCCATGAGGTAGAAATGCATTACTAATTAAAATAATGACTACTGACGTTTACGCTTAAATACATACACATTTTATATCTGAACTAGTAGCTTCTTACTGACACTATTTCCCTTTAAGGGGGCTTCTTACCCTTAATTCCATACTGGTTCTTTCTGTATAATCATTTTAAATATGTACCAAAAAATCTATTTATGACTTTGATATATTGATATAAATTTATTAACAAACGCTAACTTTTGGGCTGCTGATTACATTTTATAAGCCTACGGAATTACTATATAAAATGGTATAACATGTAAAACATTATTACGTAGATTTCCTCTCAATTACAATTAAAATATTTTCTTTCCCATTCGTAAGCTGAAGCACATCATAAATCTTTACGGTATTATTAAATCAGTTGACCGCTTACTGAATGTTGGAAAAATGTTGTGTAAAAAGACCACTAGATGGTGATGGTGCATTTTATTACCAGCTGCACTAGTCTGGTTCATTGGGATGTACGAAACATAAGGATTTTTTTTGTTAGCCCAAAATATTAGTACTAGGAAAGTTTTCCTGCATGTATCCAAGTGCTTGCTGAAATATAGAACTTAAGAGAATTAACCACTGATACGTTTCTTGTTTCACTGAACAGACCAAGCGTTAACCGGAAGAGAGAAAATCAAGGGTGTGAAGCTGACATTCAAAAAAATAATGGCTATATTTATTAAGAGGTTTCACCACTCAAAGCGAGACTGGAAGGGCGCCATCTCTCAGATCCTGCTCCCAGTGTTATTTGTCATTGCGGCAATGGGGCTGGGAAGCCTTTCCAACGGAGACGCAAATTACCCAGAACTTTTACTGTCGCCAAATCTTTATGGCACTACAGAACAAGCAGTGGTGTTTGGGTAAGTGACTTATAATGTCTGCGTAGTGCAGCCTACCCGGAGAAACAGAATACAGTCTGTTAACCAAGATCAGGTTGTGAAGCCTGGTTGTGTACCTAGGTCAGAACTACTAACAATGAGTGCCGACCATCCAAACTAACCATTACAATGGAAACAGTTCTCCTAAACAATAGAAAAAAAATCTTTAGTAGGTATCACCAATATTTATTACTGAAGTATAACTCCCTTTTCCGTAATTTTCTTAAAAATCAGAACGCACAGATATATGTGGCTAGGCTCAACTCCTTACAACAGTTCTTTGTTGTATTTATGTTTTTCACTTTTTTTGTAATGCATACTCATATTTATTTTTTTAGGAGCAATAATGCAAGGACTGACAATCTAATTTCTGCGATGTTATCACCACCTGGCATAGACAATATGTGCTTGGACAACAATGTGTAAGTGCTCACGCAGTTTTTTCATAAAATGTAAACTACCAATTAGTTTAAACAATTGTTTGGCTGAGTTTGGTCATTGCTCTATTTAATTTTAAATAAATATGTATATATTCAGTAGAAGAGTTGGTACATTAATTGAGGACAGCATTTTATCTGCAAAAGGACAATCCAAATGGAGGTCCACCAGCCAGAAGCTGGCTTTGCCCCATTTTTCCATTTCCTAAATAAGTCACGTAGGCATACTTTATGATGTGGTAAAATTAGGATTCCAATTCATCTTATCTAAAAAGCAGACAGCACAACTTCTGTTCACAGCCAAATAATACATGTATTCTTTTTTTTCTTTCAGGCAATGTTTGAAAGAAGATAGTTTGGGTTTTTGGAACTCAACTGGTGACCAGCAACAACCGTATGGCACCTGCAACTGTTCAACTAGCTCTGCGGTACTAGAAATACAAAACACATTGCTATTATGACATTTTATTTATACAGTTACAATATTCTTCAGTGCTTAACTATCACGTTTATACATTCTAATGACATATTTACATGAGTAGACTCAGAATAGGTCTCTTAGGTTTAAATATGAGTGAAAATTAGGGAATCATGAAAAAATGTTTTAGCTTGCAGATAGATTATATGCCCAAACCATTTTATAAAATATAATATAACCTCTCCATTCCTACCAAAAATGAACAAAACAGCTTACTAAATTTGTTTTTAGGTTTTTTCCCTATCTAAACTAAACACCCGTCCACAAAAATTAACACCAATTAAGTAGTTTAAGTTGGAGTCGCCCAATGGCACTTTACTTTTTATTTTTTTCCTCATTGCCCCCACTCACATCTTTTTTGCATGTATGCCTATGACTTTTTATAATATGTGTGTGCCTTTTTGATCTTTTTTAAATTAAAGTAGCAAGAAGATATTTCACTGAGAAACACCACAGTGTAGCCAGATCCACATAGGTTCTATTCTTGGTGTGAGAAATGGTAAAGTACCAGGAAGGAGAAGGGAGGGAATAGCAGTTCAGAAGATTTTGAGATCAAAAATATACTTAGGCTATGCTGGAGCACACTTTTGGACCCCCCCCCTCCACACTTTCTTCAATAAAATATAGTTTTCTATTAAGATACCTGGGCTCAAGTGGGAACTCCAGTTATGTACCACTGATTTATATCATGCTTATGCTTATGATCTTGGCTTTGCTTCTGTCTTGACACATTTTCTACAGTTGCCCATGCAGGGTATGTTATCATCACTGCTGATTCACATCATAGTAGTGCTGGGTCAATGATCCAGTTCCTCTAGAAACAAGTACAAGTAAGATAGCTGCCCATTATTAAAACATTGTGACAAAGACAAAGTAATTAGGGTTGATATCCTCCACAGTAAGAGCTCTGTGAATTCCTCATCCTCAGTCTCTCTAACCGGCCATCCTGTCAATGGAGCAATGCACTTCGCTTATGTACATTTGGCCACCAAGCCACAGTTTTCTACATAATTTTAAGACCTTTAGCTGTGTATAAGAACTTTTTAACCACACTTCTTGGTGGTTAGCTGAATGCTTAATTTCATTTGCTGATTGCATTGCTAATTATAGTTCACAATTTGTGTTATTCACCTTACACCTAGGAACAACAATTCACATTAGCTTTATGATAGATTTGCATGATGGTATGGCCCATTACTGCTGGAAGAGCAGCACTTCCTAGCTTTCCACACTCATCAGACAGGAAAACAAAATTATGTTTCATATTAAATATACTATTGCAATGTTTTGGACCGTGCAGGTATGTGGTGTGCCGGATGCTACACCCCCACACCGCAGAACTTACTCCAGGCAAATGCTTTACAACATCACTGGCCACAAGATTGAAAAATATCTGTTAACCACCACTTTACAGTACATCCAAAAGAGGTAAGTGAGCTTAGTATTAGGCAACTAAATTGGTTTATATATTGGCATATACAAATGAAATACATTGGTCTGCCACTAAAGTAAAATGTTGTCACTTGATATGCAGGTATGGAGGCTGGAGCTTTGGAGATACAGTCCAAAAAGATAGCTTGGCGGAAATTTTCGACTCCACCGCAAACAAGATAACAACTACGGTAATTAAAATCATAACCAACTTTGATGATCATTGACCTGTGTGCTTAGAAAGACAGATTTGATGTGATGACTCTAAGTAAGGCTGATAATTTCTGACAAAAATGTACAGTTTTTCAATCAAGGCTACTTGTATAATAATTAGCTAAATAAACAAATGTTTATTTTTACGCACAAATTTGTTATGTTGTTGACTCAGGGAGTCTGAGAAATTAGCATTAAAGATTTGTTGAGTTTATCATGTAATACATTAGGCCTGACTTTAGCATAAGCTAAAGTTTGTGTTAGGTCACCACAAACCTAGCTTAGGAACTTACAGGAACCCTAGAGAAGGTTACAAGGGACCCCTTTAAGTTTCTGGAGTATGGTGGGTGTAATCAACCCAAGAACAACCAACAGAGGAGACAATAATTAATGTTAATAAAGAGACTGAAGTTTGAGAACCACCAATATTATTATACCTGGTACATAAAGTACTTATTTTTAAATCTATAAAAAAGTATTGTGTTGTGAGGTTCTGGGCAATAATGGCAAAAATACATATTTTTGAAACATATTTACTGTAAGTTCAGTTAAAAAGCTTTGAGTAGTAGAATCTGGAAGTCCGTAGATAACCATGCGAATTGTTCTGCCTTTATAGGTCTGGTATAACCCTGAGGGTCCCCACAGTCTACCAGCTTTCCTCAACAGCTTCAACAACTTCCTTCTGAGAGCGAACCTGCCAAGCAATGAGTCTGATCAATATGGTAAGAAAGGACAGAGTCAACCAGGCATGATCAAATCAATGAGTATAGGATGGGTACTTGTCAGTTTGAATCCCCAGTCTTATCCAAACATCACAGTGATAATCAGAATTCTGGGTGCAGACGGGCAAGGACACAGTGTATACAGGGACTCAGCCAACCTTTTTCATGAAAAATTAATGCTTGAAGAAGGCTTTTGAAGTTGCATCCGTGTATCAAGGTACTTCAATGAGTTGCATAGGAATAGGTTGCATGCTGTTCACACAGCTGTGCTCTATTTCTCATTCGAGAGTCTATTTTATTTCTGAAGTAAGATTCATGTAAGCATTTTACTGTCCCATTAAGAAGTCCTATATGTTTCGAGTATAATGGCTTTTCAAAATTAATTCAATTATGAACAGTGATGTAACGTCCCACTGAGCTATGGGCAGTGGCGAATAAATATTCAATAAAAGTTTAGTAATTTAGAAAAAAATGCAAACAAAAGAATAAGTGAAAATGGTTCTTTGGCACCTAGAGGTTCTCTAGAGTGAGAAAATAAAGCATTTTGATGATCTCTAGACACCGCTTATTTTCCATAAACATGTTAGATTTAGGTCTGCATTTATCTTTTAGTGAGAGGCCATTATGCAGGTCCTGCATTCAATCCCACTGACATTACAGCTTAATTATACCACTATCCATCACGATTATGGCTTTTAGCTTTTCCTCCAGATCACCACGGAGATTCCCCTGAGTCCGTTTCCTGCACTTGTGCCACCAATGCTAAAAATAGTTACTCGTTCCTTAGGATATAATGTACTGATTAATGCTTTGTTTTCCTGAGTCAGTGTGCACAACCTGTACAATTAATCAGCCAATATGCTCCGTAATTAATGACCACAATATTTCAAACCAGGAAGGAAATGTACCAGGACGTGTATCCTCTTTCCCAGTCCTATTCTGTTCCTTACGTTGGTCCTCACCTCATTCCCTCAAGATTGTAAGCTTGCGAGCCCAGCCCAGCCCTTTCCACCTAATGGTTTGTCCATATAAATAAAATATAATATTTATAATAATAATTCTAACCTCCGACTAAGTATTCCTATACAAGATGCCTGATGTACAGCTTTTTTCCAGCCAAAGAACGAACCACTTTCTCATCCAAAGAAACCTAGCACTTTTATCTGTACAAGAACATTAGTCCACACCAACAAAACTAGCAAGCCATAACAAACTGGTCTGAATGTATTATGTCATCGTTAAAAGCTCTGTAACATTCATTCAATTGCAACTTGATTACAATTGGACGGCAAAAGATGGACCCCATTCAAGCCTTTGGACATTTTCAAAATTATGGGGGTCCAACTTATGTGAATTTGCATCTGCAAACTTGTATTTTTAGCCGATTTGCACAGCTGAGCTCTGTCCGGGGTTAGAAATGTAAAAAGCATTCCCGTATTTCTTAATCTTCAATGGGTTGTCCACAAAGCTATATATAACATACGCTCAAAATACAATAGAAATCAAACACAAAATTAATTGATTTAAAATTATGCCAGGATAACAGTCCCCCAGATCTAACCTATAAAACCTGACAAAATGTTTTACGGGATAACACTACAGTAATATTAATAGTATATTATTTAAACTTATAAAAGTGTTTTGTCTAAGGAGATATTGCTGCATGGTTTTTATTTAATACATTATATGTAAAGGTGTGGCTGTGCATGACCGAAGCACATTATACAGATCTAACTGGTTAACATCTATCCTTCTCAAGTGTAAGGACAGAATGATTAAACAGTGGGGATTTTAAAAGCACTTTTGGGAAAACTCAACTTCACAAAATGAAAAATAACACTAAACAAGGCCCATAACTGTATAAAGCAAAATGATGATGGGTAGTTTTTCCCTGTATTAGAAAACAATAACTAAATGTAATGTGCAGGTATTTGTTATGGCTTCTAATAGTCCTCATATTATTAAAATCATACCAAACCCCTGCTAAACAACCCATTTGCCCCGACATCCACAATGACTGTACATTTCATTCTTCCCACACCTAGAGGTTGTTTCCATTCCACTAGTAACCCACGGGGAAAAGCTGTCAGTGACTGTGCTACTAGGAACAAAGATAAACTACTCTGGAATACAATGCAACAAAAATCCCTCCCAGTAGAAGAGCTTTTGACACTTGAAAATAGGGGGATTAAAATCTCCAGATAAAAGTGCTGCAGCTTTAGTGATTTGAAACGGAATTAAATCCCTATTTCAAAGGTTGGTTTTGGGCTCACTATAAAAATAATATTAATAATAAAGTCTTATAAAGGGGATTTTCACCCTATCACTTTACAACTGCAGATGGGAAGTATGTTTGGACAAAGGTGCTAAAAATGGAGCTCCAGAATGCAAAAAAAAATGGAAAACACATCACACGAATTAGGTTTCCTTGAAGATCGCTTGCCATCTGAGCATTCTTCAGCCTATACCAGGACACAGAGCAGGTCTTTTACCCATTATGAGGCATCTTTAACATGCTGGCTGATGGATGATGCTTTAGAGTTTGATGTTCATTACAATGTCTGTAATAAAAAATAGACCTTCTCAAGATACTCGTGTTTAGCTTCTGTGTTGCCATGGGACTACCTAGTCATTTTACAGATATACTTCTGTAATCAATGTAATTATCCAAACTCAGACCACAGGAACAACAGGTATAGGAACAAAACTCAACATGGGTCCATCCTTGGCTTGAAGCACAGTTGAATGAGAGAGAGGTCCTGGCCCCATCACCTCCTTGTCATTTGTAATCTTATATTTGTCTTTCTCAAATTGAATATTTCTAAAATGACCATCCTATTTCTCTCAGGACTGTGTTGATTTCTGGGCATTGTCACGCTGTCCTGATTTGGACACCTGAAATGTGTAGAGATAGGTCATGGTGTGCAGCAGCCACAAAGCAGTCTGATGTTAAAAACATAGTAGAGAGATGAATCTGAAGCACAATAGTGATTGGAAAATATAACGAGATGTAGTAATACTGTTGTTTATAAGATCAGCTACATTTATCCACCTTTTTTCTCTCCAGTATTACCAGAAGTTATAAACAGAAACTAGAAGGCCATATTTTATAGGCTTGGCTGAGTTCCTCTTATCAATGTCTCCTTGTTGTATTTGTGTAGTTTGGGTATCAAAGGTATTTTACTCACGTAGAAAGTTCTTAGACGGTACATTAAGTGGGAAAAATGTTACAGTGAAGTTGGAACTAAGACAGGGCAGAATTAAGATATCTGTCTCACAACCTACTTGTATTAGAAGAAGGGTTGGCCAAGTGCACCATTTAAATATTTATATATCGTCTTATTTATAAAAGAAATGCTTCCACTTTAACAAGTTAAAACAGACTGCTATGTATTAATGACTTGTAAACATTAATGCTATGTTCTGTTTGTACAGGGATTTTTGTCTCAAACAAACCTCTCCCAGGCTCGGTGCCACTGGCAACCACGTAAGAGATCTTTATTATACATTTACGATTCGGAAGTAATTACTATGTGTTATTTCATGTCATTGCTCATCTGGTAATCATTGGTATACTGATAAAGTCTGACTGACTGAAAAAACTGCTTGTTCTTAAGTCTTGCTGTAGCGTACCATACAAACCTGAAGTCCTCTCCATAGTTTACTATGCAAGATCAAGTTTTTTTTCATTGTTGGATATTTAGTAATTCGCCTAACATTTCACATTTTAGTACCTGGACATATACCTTGTGAATTACCGATGCATGACTATTTCTGGTGCATCTCTTGTGGTATCGCTCTTCATGTTTAAAGTGCATAGATATAAATAAATAATACTCAAAGTACCTGTTTTTCTATCAACATATTTACATAGAATCTCTTGATGCACCCACGCTAGTAAGGGTTCTAAAAGCAAGGTTTTTTTTTAAAAAAAACAAACATCATAATAGTTAATCCAATAATTTTGTAGTCCTGTATGTGTCTTTGTTCAATATAATTCTGAACATGTCCAGAACCAAAGCTAACCTAATATAAGATGATGAGCTTTCATATCTATTTCCCACAATAGTATCCAACTTGTATTTAGCACCAGCTTCCAAACAGGCACATTTTAGAGAACTGTTTAGATAAACTCTCAAGAGCATTGCAAATCAATGCTTAGCCAATTAGTGCACAGCCAAGGACTTGTTACATCAAATTAAGTGGTAAATGGAAATAAAAAAAAAAATAGAATTAGGAATTTTCCAGCACAGGGCCGGTGGTAAGATAAGCAATAAGTACAGGAGTTAAATACAGGGAAGTAAGAGATAGGACAGGTGCTCACCAGAGGGAGCAGGAGACCTGTGTTTCTGATCTGTTACCTGATCCCCCTAAACGTCTCTGGTTTTCACTGATGGTGTGGAGTAATGGAATATACAGTGTAGCCCTTTGGATTTAAAGTCCAACCCTACAATTTAGCCCTTGTAGATATGCTACTCTGCATTGAAAATAATTGCTAACACTAAATATCTAGGATTCATCAACAAAACAAAGAGAAATAACAATACATCTGTGTGACAGTGACTAAGGTAGTTTTCCACTTCAAACCAAAGCTTGCAGCAAAGTTCACTAAACATATTGCTGTTTTATGTATTCCTGTGCTGCTTCAATATTCACATCTCTAGAAATTCTTCTTTCTCTTAGAGCCTAATTCGTTTCTGTGTATTATGGTCACACTCATAATTTAAGAGCCGTGCCGCAGTAATGCAGAAGATGTATTTACCTGTCTGGTTTTCCAGGCAGTCTTATTTATCTTTTTAACAACTGTGTAGCAGCCTTCACAGTGGTTTTATTCATAAGTAATAGCTCAGACACGCAAGAACTCTAGAATTCTACTGCTCCCATCTGCTAGGACGTTCTCCCACCTCTGATGTGAAACTCATTTTTTTCCAATCTAGGTCCATTACCTTGGTGAATAGTTTGGTAGCTCTCTCCATCCTGGCGGGTTACTCCATCACCACTGCAAGCTTTGCCACCTACGTAGTCAAGGAGCATCACAATGGTTCAAAAAGGCTTCAGCACATTGCTGGTGTTGGAGAAGTCATCTACTGGCTCACAAATTTCTTCTATGACCTGGTAAATTTCCTTCCTAGTGGTTTATAATTCTTGTTAATAATCATATTAATGTGCAATCTTCGGATTCAAGGTTTCTTTATAATGTTATATGGTTTATCAAATTTCAAAACAGTGGACCAGTTAGTAGCCAGACCTGTGTCCATTACAAGGTTTGTGGAAGTCATCGGTACCTGTATACATTAGATTTCATCATCCACTCTTTCCTCTCAGTTGTCATTGCACACCTCATGCTGCTACTCCTCCACCAATCTTAACACATTGACTGCCTTCCCAACAGTTTGTGTACCATCCTTCTCCACCCCAGTTCACTTGTCTATTCCTACTGCTCTTTGTACTTTACAGTGTACCAGAATTTTGTGTAGGGTAACCAAAGACGCTTCCTAATATTGACCTTTTTTGTTCTGTCAATGTGTCACAGAACAATTCTACCTAAAACAAAACATTCTGGTACCGATGCTCAAAACTATGACTCCTCACAGAACAGTTGACCAAATAGTTGCAAAATGTAAAGGTTCCACCAGATGGAGCTCTAAATTGCAGAAATGTTTTTTAGGTTCTTGCTTAAATCCTACCCACCTTTACCTGTAAAGTGTGTAATTTTAACATTGCTAATTAACTTGTTGCTTGGCTTTAGTGTTAAACTGAGAGATCTGGTAAAACAAAAATAGCTGTGTTTTATTTTGTGTTTTATTGGAGAGCATAATTATGTACCTTGTAACATGTAACTATATTTACATATTAAATTTACATATATATTTTATATTTTTTATTTTTTGAAAACCCACATTTTGTGTAGACCATCAGAAAGTTATTTTAACTTTAGTGTCAGGATCTGCATGATTATTCCTCCTCATTAAGTAATCATTCCCCTATTTATAAATTGCTGTTAAGCTGGTTGGGGCAGAATTTCTAGTGTGGGGTGAGGTGAATGGGAATGACCCTAGGACAAGGAATCGATTAGGTATCTCTCAGATATGGATCTCAGCTTCCATTGGGTTAACATTTAAAACGAAGTATCCCCAGAACAATTACACTTGATTGCCAAACAAAAAGCACAAGCTATAAGTAGTTTTAATAAATGAGTGTAGCTATGCTGATTACGTTGAAGATGATAAACAACATGTAAAACTCTATGTTGAGCTGTATCAATTTCTTGACGTAAGTTCTTACGTACTTTCCACGTTTATTTGAAGCCACTGTCACTATATTATACTACAGTCACCTTACTATACACATCTAAAAATAAGAACATTCTCCATATATATTTGATACAGTGTCATATCCCTTTAAATCTTTGCAGCACTTTCCATGATTAGAATACAAAAGAAATATAGCATAAGAGAGACAGCTCGCTGATCATAGTACAAATTTTAGGGCCTTACGTCAATTATCATTCCGTACGTTGGAGCTCTTTAATCCCCCCCCCTACTGAAGTTTCTACTTAACAAAAATACCTAAAGAATGGTTAATAAATGTAGCCTAAGCCTTTGTTCATTTTTCTACAGTCTCTCAAACTGGCTGTGGTACAGTGACTGTCGCTTACACATCATTAACCCTAATCCGCCCAGCCAGATCTCAAATCCATGCCTAACCTTGGATTTTTCAGCGAGAAGGCATACTACTAAGAAAACCTTTGAAGAACATGTCCTTGTCATTTATCATTCGTTTATTAAGTGGAAAAGCAAAACTGCAAACCGTGCCTCTTTGCAACATTAAAATAAACCCAACATAATAAAAACAGAGACGCAGTCCTCATTCTAATAAAAAGCATTTGCATGCAAACGGCTCATGTATAAAAGCAGGGCTTAAATACTGCATCAAATATTACCCCACAATGAATTATTGTGTATTTAACCCCTTGAGTCTATGGTAAGAAAGCAGCCTTTCCCAACATCAAAATTGTTACCCAAACTGCCTAGAAAACAGATGTGCTATTGCCCCAGTTTACCTAAAGAAACCTGCATCTAACTAGATATACCAGTGATAAATCCTTATATTTTATTTCTGCGGCACCAGACAAGCATTAAGTCACTTGCAGAACAGGGTTTTGAAAACATGAATAATGCTAATACCCTGAGAATGAAAGTAAATATTAGAGGTAAGGAATTAATTTAGAAAGTTGTAATCTCTACCAAAGAGGATATAGCACAACCCACCACACAAGAGAGACTTAGCTCTCATTAATATTTACATTCACACAAAGTTCTTGTGTAGCAACACAAAAGCTGTATGTTTGTCCAGTGTTATGGAATACATACATCGCATCACATTATCACTCTACCCAACTCCTTCTTCACTGCTCATATCAATGCGAGGATCTGCTTTTTTTATATAGCTGATAAAGTGGATTATGAAATATATTTAATACCAATAATCCAAAATCCTAATTCTACTGATATTGGATAAAAGATTATTAGATTGTTTTTTCTTTTTTGGTATGAGATAGTGGCCCTACGTCTGTCTGGTAAATGCTGTCTATTTTGGCAAAACATACCTTGACATACAGTACAGTGAATATTCAAATATTACATTTTGTGCTGCATATATTATAACATAAATATTTCTTTGTTGTTTTTTTTTTTTTTAGATACTATACTTTATTCCCGTGGCACTTTCTATCGCCATGATAGCGGCATTTCAACTGCCAGCCTTCTATAACTATCCTAATTTAGGAGCTGTCTCTTTATTATTCATCCTGTTTGGGTAAGTGGTTATCTCTGTTGAACAATTGGCTTCTGTTGGCTATTGCTGTTATTACATTGCATATTTCCACACCAGTTGTCTATGTTGACTGACTTGTTTTCTCTTGTCTCTAGTTATGCGACATTTGCATGGATGTACCTAGTAGCAGGTGCCTTCAAGAACCCAGGCATGGCTTTCATTGTGTATGTTGGCATCAACTTGTTCATCGGCATCAATTCAATCATTTCAACATCTATAGTTTACCTTCTCACACAGCAGACGGGTACTTCTAACGCAAACTATCAGGTATTTTCAACGCAGTGAAACATTAACCGGGAAAAAATGGTCCTAGTGATCAAAATAGCAATGTGGAATGGGGCTTGGAAAACTGACTAAGGTGTATTTAGTTTTTCACAGCTTCTCCATTTTGGCTTTATTTTTGTTAAATAAATTATGACATGGTGTAATATCTCAAGGTTGTCTTTGCCTAACTTTTAGACCTAATAAGGAACAGATGGTTCTTATATGTAAAACCATAGAATTCAAAGAGGGTGTACTTTTCACACAACTATTTTTTTTGTTAGTTGAAAAGGTTCATTAGCACAGTTGGAGATCCATTTGATGATCTCTACAATGGCATTGTTAACCTTCATCTGAAGAGAAGGGCCTAAACCTTGCTGACAGAAAATGTTACAACAATAACAAATAATGTTTCAAAGTAAATAATTTACCTGATTTCCATGTAAAAAATTGTTTTTGAGATCAAAATGGTATTTAAATTACTTATATCTTTTGTTTTTCTAGAGTCTGAATCAAACATATAACGCTCTCATGAACGCCTTTAAGATTTTCCCTCAGTTCTGCTTCGGGTATGGGCTGATACAGCTGTCCCAAGAGCAGGCTATCCAGAATCAACTGTCCTTATATGGGAATACTGAGAAAAATGATATCTTCAAAATGGATATTTTAGGTTGGATGTTAGCTGCCATGGCCATTGAAGGAACGTTCTTCCTAGCGTTACGACTCCTTATCAACGAAGGGATAATTTTCAGTATAAAGTACGTAATGTATACAGTCAACAAAAGAGATGAACATTTAGCTGAAGCATTTACTTTTTCATACAGATACTTGACTTTTGTGAGGCCCCTCACTGGGAACATCAAGTAATCACTGTGACTTTTCTCAAATTCATATATATATATAATAATAATAATTATTTGCCCAAAACATTACCAAACAGCTTTTCAACTTACCGGTGCTTTCATGCTTGAAATTTCCCTCCTTGTATCAAAGTGGTGACATGCATACCATAGGGAGCCTGCATGAGTACTCAAAGGTCAATTCCTCTACAGTGTGCTGTGCAGCTGTACGGGAGGCACCACTTAATCTAACACCATGAACTAACACACAGATTCACTTTAACACCATAACTAACACATATACATATACTCTCGTCTTCTCTCCCGCATCTTATGCTCCACTAACCCTGGGCTCACCCCTCACCTTCTTACACCACATGCTGACACACACTCATGCAAAGATCATACACTAGCATACACTCTAATCAATATTCTGACACACATTCTAACTGGGTCAACTCACAAACACATTTTAATAGCATACACTAACATATGCACACACTCTGACAAATACTCTGCTAACAAGCATACCCTAACATACACACACACTCTTACACATACATACTGTATTCACACACTGACTCTTCTCCTTTCCCTCTGCCAGGTTTTCCTCTCTCCCAATCATACAGCTTTACCTCTAGCTCTACCCCAGCTCTCATTGTATGAACCCCTTCCTCCATGCAGCTCACATTGTCTGTCAGCCATTGTACTACAGGGTTGCATAACATTTGCTACAGCAAGACATGTGTAGCAGCTGGACAGTTTTGCTCTATGCAAAGGACAGCGCTGGTTGTGGTTTGATAACAGTGGCCGTTATGATATATAATTTTCTTTGGTTTCAGGAGCTTCTTTAAAAAAACATGTCTGAAGGGTTATGACATAGTAGCGAGAAATCTTGATGAAGATGAGGATGTTAAGACAGAGAGAGAACGGGTGGAATCTCACAGAGCAGAAGGAGATCTACTACAGCTCCAAGGTCTCACCAAGGTCTTTTATCAAGTGAATAAAAAGACAATTGCTGTCAATAATATGAGCTTGGGAATTCCACCTGGAGAGGTAAGGATGCCATAGTGTACTCATCCATACTTTATGTATTGGGTGGTTGAGTAAACCACATATCCAAATCAGCAGGGTTCTAGTTAGAATTCAGAATTCAGAGATATCTTTGTGGCACTATCCCAAAGTGATGTTATATTTAGTGCATTCAACACCAAACTGCAATAAAATTCAAACTGAACAAAAAATTAATACAAATGAATTTATAAACAGCATGATGTTTATTCATTCAAAAGACTTCCTACTTATATGTGATTTTCCCCCAAATATTTAACCATCACATTATGGAGAAAATGTTTTAAAAAATGTAAACTTAAATCTGTAATCAATTCTACAAAATCTAAAGACAGAATTATTTGGAGAAGTTTCTCATTTTGAATTTTATCACAGATTGAAACATTAGCCATCAACTTAGAATTTATGAAACAGATGTGATTTCAAGTTTCCACATGATCTCAGGTACCATAACTTAATGGCAATTTGTCTCTTTTGAATCATGCAAGTGTTTTGGTCTTCTTGGGGTGAACGGTGCTGGAAAAACAACTACCTTTAAAATGTTGACGGGGGATATCATTCCCTCCAAAGGAAATATACAAGTCAGAGACCAAACTGGGTAAGTTGCAAATCTATCTTTATCAAACTGGTATCCTGTTAGCATTCCCTATTCTGCCTTTCTCCCCTTTCTCTACCTTCCCTCTCTCCAGATCTCTCTGCCCGTCTTTTCTTTCCCTCTCCTCTCTTTCCCCTGTTCAATCTCTCGCCGACTCTTCCTTCTCACTTTCTTCTCTCCTTCTTCTCTCCCTTCCTACCTCGACTCACCTATGATATCCTTACCTACCTTCTTTTATGTATTTTCTTTGTCCTTGCTTTTCTAAACATAATCACTAGGAACTTATATACTATTGTTCTATTTTATTGGAGTCAAATTCCGCATTACCAGATGCCCTCGTTCTACAGAACAGAGACGCAGCTGCCTTAGAACATTCTAAACGATAGATGCAGACAACACATATTGTGCATTTTTTCTTCTGTCTTTCTTTCTTCTGCCTCCTTCTGTTTTCTCTCTCTGTTGCTCTTTTTGTTTTGCCCTTACTCTCTTTCCTCTCATTATCTATTTCTCTCTCCCTCTTTTTCTCTTCATTGGTTCTTTCTTTTTTTCTCTTTCTCCATTTTTCTTTTTTTTCCTTCTCTTTTAAACATCTTTCCTCTCTATTTTTTCAACCCTTTTCTTTTCATTCCAGCTTTCTTTAATTTTACTCTTTCTTCTCTCTTAACGTTCTTTCTTTTACCAATGTGTGATCAGTCAATGAGGTATTATGACAGTAGAGGCCCTACAAGTCATTGCCACACGAAAGGTATTCCCTAGCAATGATTAGGTTACTGTCAGGAAACGCTCCAGGTTTTTTTTGGCATTTAAATCCCCTTTGAATGTATAGTTGCTCCGTTAGAGCACTGTTTCATTCAATCTGACAGTTCAGGGCCACAAATTTTTGCCCAAGCTGTCATTTAGCCAACATACAGTAGTGGATTCTCAATAAATATGGTGGTATTGAAACTGAGAGCTGTGTCATCAGAGATGTATTTATGTTGGATGCTGCTCTAGGCCTGACCAAGGCCAGCACCTTAGGCATCTCACTGTCACAACTGTGAGTAAAGTGTAAAATGGGATTCTCCGTGTAGGGACGGATTCAGGCTTAAAATCTGGTGTGTGGATCAGATGAGCCTAGTTGCAGATGGCTGTCTGTAGCAGCCTTAGGCCTCTTCTTAGGTGCCATCTATAGGAACAGGACTGGTAACAACGTGTTCTAGGCACCAGGCTGGGGAAACTGCGGGACTGCAGCAGACTGGTGAAACTGGCAGCAGAGTCTGGGGAAAACTGGCAGATGGCAACAGAGTCTGGGCAAAACTAGTAGATGGCAATGGAGTCTGGGTAAAACTAGTAGATGGCAACGTAGTCTGGGGAAAATGGGCAGACAGCAATGTAGTCTGGGGAAAAACTGGCAGACAGCACTAGAGTCTGGGGAAAACAGATGGCAAGGAGTCAAACAAGATCAGACTCAAGCTGGCCAAGGTCATGTATAGAGAGGAACAAGTACACGGTACCAAAGGATAATCCAAGAGAATAATCATTGCTGTCCTCATTGCTGAGCAGATGGCACCAAGTACAGTAAATACAGCATGGATTAAAAACATTATATGTATCCACCTGTCAGTGGCACGAAGAAACAATTACTAATTGTTTTACTGATCCGTAACCAACATCATCATATGCATGGCAAGGAGGGAGGAGTGCCTGTCAGATGTTTTCAGTGGTTAAAGGTTCTTTGTTTAATGTTGTAACAAGGGTTAATTTGTACTTCCCAGTGCATAATAGCAAAGTGGTAATATAATATCTAACACCCCAGATAACAGCAAATTTCTGGAGTCCTAACCAATGTTCCATCTAATTTTTCTTAGTTGGCGTGCGCAGAAAATTTCTCTTGTGCAAAAAGTTTCACAGAGCAAAAATTTTGTGCGCACAATATCCGCGCCGCATAAAGTTTCAAAAAAATTATTATTTTTTTCTTTTTTTGGGAAAAACTGTTGTGCGCACAATTTTTGGACATGTGCGCTCTCTAAAAAAGCTATGTGCGCGCGCACAAGCGCACAGCTTAGAGGGAACACTGGTCCTAACTTATAATAGAGCAAACTCTTTATACGCCATAAGCTGACACTATTCTCACTGGCTCTGTTGCACTACACAGGAATCTGGTGAATGTTTTGGGCTTTAACACAGACTGGTCTGCATTTGGGTACTGCCCTCAAGAAGATGCACTGGATGAGCTAATGACTGGAGAAGAACACCTATATTATTATGCGCGAATACATGGAATCCCAGATGAAAAGATCAAATCTGTAAGCATACCAGCAAGTTGACTATATAGCAAAACATATGCCAGTAGTATTGTCTAAATCAAGTACTAGTGAACTATAAATCTATGTGCCAGGTATTGTCCACAAGGCCTTGTTAATGGCTCATGGACTGCCCAAGTACCTTATATAATAATGCAGTGATGCTATATAGCAATGTAGTCAATATTTTTTGATTACAAATGACATCATACAAAGCAGTTTTTATGCTTTATACATTATCTAGGGGATTTATGATGTACACACTTGTTCCAAGTGTGTTTCAAGTGTCTACAGACAGTTACACTATATTTATGTTTTATTTGGGGTTGTTATCCTGTTATCAATACTTGTCTTTTTCACAATTGGGCTTGTTTACCATTTGTTCTGATTCATAGGCGTGCCACAAACTTCTTTGCAAACTGCATCTATTACAATACAAAGACAGAATTACTGCCAATTATAGCTGTGGCACAAGGAGGAAACTTTCTACAGCCCTGGCACTTATTGGAAGGCCTTCTATTCTTCTTCTGGTAAATAGAACATTTCCTAATATCATTGTCCATGTTAATATCTATGTGCTGCTAAAGAGGTCACAAGTCTCCTGACCCATTGTGCTGGAAGGCAGTCGGATTGTTTCAGACAATATTATTACGCACATTGTGTATCTAGAGTCCACAACTCTTATCAACCTAGTTGGTTTTGTACATGAGGGAACCAACAACCCCAGATGTATGCGTTGGCCTTTGTAGGTCTCATCACTGGAATAAAGATGTTATGCCTCTAGGAACAAGTGTGCAAGGAAGTCCGCATCCCAAAAGAACAGTGTAGTTCACATAATCACATAATGTCCAGATCTCAGCAAGTTTACCTAACCTTTTTTTGGTACAAGAGAAAATACATTTGCATTGTGTTGGAAAAGCAGTCCTCACCAAAATTGGTTCTGAGGCCCCAAAACATTTCATTCTAACCTCGAAGAAATTATTTCTTGGTGTTTACTTGTTTGTTTTCTTGTTTAATGTAGGATGAGCCTAGCTCAGGAATGGACCCCAAAACAAAGAGACATCTTTGGAAGATCATCTCAGAAGAGGTCAAGGATAGGTGTGCAGTGGTGCTGACATCTCACAGGTGAGACATAGTGTAAACTAATAATAATTAATAAATTATCATAGGTTATTTTAAGTAGTACAAATAGTAGAAAATAATATATATACCGTATGTGCTTCCATGGCCATATAGTGACACTACTGAAAATCCAGACTGTAGCTTATGTCTGTAACATTTTCTGGTTAATACAATTTAAAGTGTCACCCTCACATAAAGATTCTGGATGTCAGAAATATGAGATGTTCGTGGGGTGATATGAATAAATACTTAATTATAATATAAAAGCAGTTTGTTGGGTCTTAACCTTGTCCTGAGATCTAGTCATAATCTTGTTAGTACATTTGTTGAAACCTTAAAATCTGATATTTTTTCTTTGCCTTTTGTTCACCATCCTATACTGTGTAGATCCAGCTTCATCTCCCTGCCACTTAATCTCCTGATTTCAGTTTTATCACCTACAAGCCTTTCCAGAATCTGAAATTAAAGATCTAGGGTTGCATAGATGATGCCTCCTCCGAGAAAATAGTAGAGTATAAACAATTGGCAATAAATCAGAGCAGCAGCTATTTTGATTTAGTGCCGTGATTCCATCACATAATGATTGCACATGTCTTAGTTTTCTCTGTGTTTTGTGCATAGTATAAAATCCCTGTGCTCCCTTCTACAAGATGACATATTGAGGTGCAAGTGTCAAGCTATAGAAATTGAAAAGAAAGGCAGAGAAGCATTGTAGTCCTGTGCCAATAAATCAAAATATTCAATTAAGCGTTGCTTCTTATGTCTTGACTAGTTAAGCAAATGTCAGTAAAAAGCTTACAAAAAGGAGTTAGTTCCAGCATTTTAAAATGGAAATTATTCAAATTAAACACCCCAGCCATCATATGCTGAGTTTTCCTGTCGATGATTTGTAGTAGTAGTAGTGTAGTTTTGTCACTATCTTATACATGCACAATTTATTGGGGGACAACTACTGGTGCCATGTCCAACATTTAGTCTCACCTTGTGTGAGAGATTGATCCACCATTTAGAGAAGACAACCCAATGTGCTAGGCATCAAAGTGTCATTTTAAACAATTGAGAGAATTGGTTGATTTGATAAACTTCTTTCTGTTTCCAGCATGGAGGAATGTGAAGCTCTTTGCACCAGACTGGCAATCATGGTGAGGGGCAAGTTTCAGTGCATTGGCTCCTTGCAACATATAAAGAGCAGGTGAGATACCTCGATGGAAATACTGTTACATTATAACAACTTGTTTGCCGTGACTTTGCGTCACCTGGTGAGAGCAAAGCCAGAATTGCTGAATTGTTATGCAATGCACCACATACAGTATATGTCGGTTAATTAAATTAAAAGCCTTGGAAACCCTCATCTATAAATAAAGGATTTTGATACAAATCCAACAAATCAGGGTTCCAAATCAGCACACCTGTGTTGAGAAGTGAGGAGGGAAAGGGCTTGCCTTTAAAGGACGCATGGCAGGGGCCGTCCACTGAAAACTGTTGGAAGGTATGTCACATATGGGTTATGAATTAAAAAGCCGTTTTAGAGCAAGGTTCTAAATTTAAAGCAGTAAAACTCGTTCTCTTTTCAAGATCATTCCACATTCAGAATTTCTCCTCGTAATTTTTGTATATACAGAAACTGCTCTGTGTGTATTCAACAGGCAATAACAGATGGGGCTTACAGCAAAGAATCCATGCCGATATCCATAGAAATCTAAGTGGAAGAAAGACCCCCAAAAAGGAACTTCCAGTCATAGACTCTGCTGTGAACTCCTGTTAGGGTATTAGAATTTTAAAGCCTTGAAGCCTTTAAAGCCCAGTTTTCCCTTTTTATTGGTATAAGAGATAAACCAAAAATTAGGTAGTGACAACCAGGAATGATTGTTCAATATATTTGCAGCCTAAGAGAATAAACTAAAGTTGCTTTCTAAAGACAGCTAAAGAGGAAAGCATTGGTCACCCTAACTTTTGGATATAAATAGCAAAAAAGCAATTTGCTGTATACCGCCTCAAATCTCACTGTGAGCTTGGTGCAGCCAGTTCATTAATCCTCCCTTGAGCTCAAGTACAGGTTGACATAATATATGAAACCATGGGCTGTGATGAATCTGATCTATAGTGCTGCTTGCTTAGCTTAATGTAAAAATTGCATTTTCAGATGGTGGAACTCAGGACACATGGACATGTGGTATACATTCATGCATGTGAAATAAGCATGGGTATCTCCGAATCTATGTTGTTGAGATTGGTAACATGTGGAATGGTTAGAGGACCAACATACGTACAATTATATATACGATACCTTATAACGTAACCATCACAAACTGTGTTTTTGATAAAGGGTCAAACCAGACATAGTCCTAACCAGATACACAGTCATTAGTACCAGCCTCAAGTTAAAATTGTTTTGGGGTTGCATGCTGATATGATCGCCTTTCTTCCATTTTTATTTTTTATTTTCCCCTACTTCTCAGTGTAGTTTAGTTTGTTGGTGTGTTGGACTGGTTCAAGAACTATGAATCATCAACTGCATCTCCTCTTTTTATGACTGGCTGAGCAGGCCCTGCAGAACACAATGTGTAATTAATGAGATGACATTTAACAGATCTCACAACTTTAACAGTATATCTTACATTGGTTTCTCTCTGGTGTTGGCTATTCTTCAAACCACACATAAGTTGGTGATATGAACTGTGCAGTTGACCTACAAACTCAGAGTTCAGTGAAAAAAAATAGTACGTAGTCTATGCACATGTCCTCGAGCCCTTCTCCTTTACGAGTTATGCTTTCCGTCAGTGAACGTCTTATGTATAATGTTACTTTATAATATCTGTTGTGTTTATATTAATAAAATGTAAATTACAAAAAGGAAGTGTTCAGTATCTGTAATGACACATGTATGCATCAAGCCTAATGATCCTTTATGATATGTTTTCAGATTTGGAAGTGGATTCACAGTGAAGATGCACTTGAAAGACTCATCTGTCGATGTTGAAACAATTACTAGCTTTATGCACTTTCACTTCCCAAATACATACTTGAAGGTAAAAGAAATCATACGTTTGTTTCTCAATAACAGTAGGAGTAACTCAAGGCAATGCATGACTTCTGATGTGATGTTCCTCCATCCATGTGCTTGCACAGTGCCTGAATGTTTTGGGGAATACAGAGGTCCTCATGTCATGTTCTGTGAGAGGACTACCTCATAAGTCCTACATTTTAAAGTGTCATGACTAAATTACCCATATAATAATTAATATATATATGGGAGATAAAGTACGAGGTCAATGTGCACAAAGCAACTCCTCTCATGGGCTTTGTTTAAGTTTTGTTTCCAGCCCATATAGTGAAATATTAAATTCGTTATAAGGCAGTAATCATCATTTTTCCCCAAACCCTGTTTATGATCTTGTTTTCTTGACTGTTTTAGTCAAATGCCTTTTTCTGTTGATGGATCATACTAATGGACAAAAGAAATCCCGTAATTAAATAAGTCAAAGTCCAAATTCTGTTGTACTGAATGTAAAAGGATAGACTGGGATGGGCAGATCAGCTGGGTGATTACAGCTATTACATTACCGTCTGTAAAGCACATATTCTGAAAAAAGATTATTGTTTTCTTTATGCAAAATGAGTCTCTTCTGCTTTGTAAATAATATGTCTGTGCAGATGATGTTCAATTGTCTATGAAGTGCTGGATTATGAAAGGAGAATCAAATATGCATGATTCACAGCTGAAAATGCATTTGCTTGTCATAAGTATGAAATTAACTCGTAAGAGTTATGTGTAAAGAGCATGTCTGGTGCAAAGTGGTAACTGTGCTATGATCACCGAGAACATTCCGTCGAATATTATGGTACTTTGACGGAGTGGTGGGATATGCAATATCTGGCCATATGGTGTAAAGGAGTCCCCCAATAGTCATGTATCAAATAGGTGGTTTAGTATTTGCGAGGTAATCGCTTGGTGATATCAGTAGCACCCCAAAATATGAATTTATGGCTTCCTTTTTTTGTATTTGGTATATATTTGGAGGTTTTCACCAGACTTCAGGGTTAAGCACCCCACCTAGCACATATGTGCTTCATTACAGGAGTAGCTGAGATCATGAAAACCCTGCATTTCCTGCACGTCATAACGGTTTAACCCCCATGATATTTACATTTAAGACACCCTTAATGTTTTTCTGCTTTTGCCATCTGTGTCCATTCCCGTAAGTCTCCAGAGTAGCTGTCCAAGGAACGGGCCCACTAATTACATGCACCAACATTTACTTGACCCTGCTTTAGGGTGACCACATTTTATTCCTGCCATTCAGGGACACACTATGAAGCAGACGAGGCACATATTATAATATATATAAACACATACACACTGATTCACATATACACACCATCACATACACATAAAATACATTTTATATATCTATATATGTTGCATACACACTGATTCACATTTACTATTATATATTAATTATTAGGAAGCCTTGGAAACCATGTTGATTTCATATTTAATAATATATATACAATCATTACAGACAGAGTAGATTCAGAGTGTTAACCCCTCTATTACTAGGCATGAGCAGATTCGGAGAACTAGCTTCTCTATTACCAGACATTACACACAGTCACACAAACAGGCAAACACAATGACAAACAGACAAACACAGTGACAACCAGACAAAAACACACAACAAACACACATACCTGGTGCTGGTTGCAAGCTTGCACTGAGCTTGGTGTGAAAGAGGGACTCAGTTTATCAGGAGAGGCTTCTGAACTCTCAGGCTCTCCTTCACTCAGATGTCTTATTCCAGGACAATCGGGACATGTGGTCACCTACCTTGCTTGTACTGCAACATTCTGAAAAACATTGCATTGTACTTAAGTTAAAGCTTTATAGTGATAATTATCTTTTTATTTGCAGGATAAACACTTTGCCATGGTGGAATACCATGTGCCTGTGTCTGCAGGGGGAGTTGCCGGTATATTTGAAGTTATGGAACCCAGTAAAGCAAACTTGAACGTCATTCACTTTTCAGTCAGCCAGACTACACTGGATGAGGTACAGATGCTGCATTATAATCTTGTGTGATGTGTGAGCTCACGTGAACAATTTAATTTCAGCACAATAACCATACTTTATAAATTTGCTGGCCCTTTCATAACTAATCTAACTGGGATTAGTCTTTCATAATGTATAGTTAAGGGGCTGAGATTCATATGTTAATTCTATCTTCAGTCACCTACAGACTGGCGATGGTGGGGCAGCCCTGGCACTTTAGGTCCAGCAGCTGCCTGATGACGTAGGTGCAGCTGAGTGTGTGGGGCGCTATGGTCCAATGCCTTGTGTGTCAGGTGACCAGTACGGACCTGCAACTTAGTGTCTAGCAATTCCAACCCCATGTATGTATACAGGAAGCATTCAATAGATAGACTACCTGGATAGATACCAGTGTATAGGATCGGGAGGGTCTTAGCCACATAGCATTCTACGTAAAATCAGTAAATAAAAGGTATGTTCTATATTTTAATACAAAATAAACAATGTTAAAAATATGCATGGTTGTTGCTTTAACCAAGGACATGAAAATGTTAACTTTATTGCATAAGTCTGATTTTGAAAAACGATATCACTGACATTTCCATGTTCTCTTCAACCGCAGGTTTTTATCAACTTTGCCCAGTCACAAGCAAGTCCGGATAATTCTAGTGCAGACAGCCAAGAGTTTGACCAGGTTGTCGTAACATAGGCAAGTGACAGAAGGTTTCATATTGGGAGAACAGTCTCAGGGAAAATCAGCTCAAGCACCCTATTGTCAACGCACTTTATTAAAGGTCACCTTGAAAGACTATTTCATATCTGCTGCACTATGAAATGCCTTCTGAGTCACGAGTCAGACAAGAAGTCAATATATAAATGTATTTGCACATGTATGTGTGACATATAGTTGTTTAGACGTTATGACATTACTTTATAAACTACCATGTGAAACTTGATGTAAAATAAAGTGAAAAATATACATTCAGAAGAGTCATCTTGAAACTGATATACTTGGCATTCTAGTATAGAACTAAATTTAACGAAATTAAAGTGCACTTATGAAGCTAAGAACTTTACTTACAACAATATAATTAAAGTGATTTATACTATGTCCAAACTAATCAAAATGATGGTGAAAAAGTCACAGCCAGAACTCAAGGAACTGAGATTTTTGTCTAATCAGTTGTTTTTGAAGCCTAATTTTTAGATAATCACATTTCTTACTTTTTTGCATAAAATGCAAAACTGAAAATGTTTACAATTTTTTGCCTACGAAAATAACTTTAAAAAAGTTACTGTAGTTCCTTTCTTTGACATATTCTTTATTTTGTGTATGTGCCACCATGAATGCACTGAAACGTAGATATACACTATATACAATATATACACTATATGTATATTATCTTTTTTATATTATCTTTATATTTCTAGAAATCACACAACAAATTAAATGATCATAACATATAAAAATGTCTCTCTAGAACCATAAAAACTAAATACTAACTTGTCTGGAAAAAGTTTACATTCATTTGAATACATGTGGTGTTTAGTTAGTTGTAGCGTTTCATTTTAAATTATTTTAATCTAATTTTGAAGATGTTGATTTTTTACTATTAGCAATTGATTATTGAACAAAGTTCAAACACGTCTACAGTTTCATAAATCAGCCTCTCATTGAATCCAAGCGACTAGTTTCCATATTAATCAAGATGACTGATATCTAGAGAAAACCTTCCTAACTTTCATTCTCATCTCACCAAAGCCTACTGTATGTCTTAGAATATAAGATTTATGTTTTTGAAGAAAAAAAAACATCCTACATGTTGTGTTCAAAATACAACATAAAACCAAGTAAAATACTTTTTCCTAATGTTTTACTTTCAAATGTGTGATGTGTTTAATATTATACACAATGTCTTAGTTATCAGAGGACGATGTCCACATCTGTGCGTTATATACAGAAAACCAGAAGGAACTGATTTCATCTGTGCCTTATATTTTTATATATCACCATATTGTTGTTTTTTTTACTTACTGTTGATGTATGTGCGCTGATCTATGGGTTTGTAAAGCGAGCAGTAACAAAGTTTAATAATTTGCTAACTTATGAATAAAAGTTGATTGTGCCATCTTGAATTGTTTTTGACAAACATATAGTAATAGGTTAATAAAATATTTGCACTAATAAGAGATTCTGGTGTGTGATCAATATATGTTTGTTAAAACTGCTGCCATTTACTTGATTATGATACGCAATCTGCTTTCAATAAGGGAGGAGTCCAATATTCCAACTCCAGCAGCCAATAATTCCTGCACCAATTTGCATTCACTAAAATGCACAGGATCATACGCAAAATTGACACCAATATTAATTTAACAGGAAAACAGATGAGAAGTGCTGGTTTAAGAGTGGATAGATCTATATCGCTTAGTATTTGTTATCCTGGCATTATGTGGTCATACACATATTCCACAGGCCATTCTCTATAACGCTTTTAGGAACTAAGGTATCAGTGCATAAAATGTGACGCAAAATATTTTGACTTATCTATGCAGCGTCGCACTGAGCTAAACTGTAGCACTGTACCAACTAAAAGGGACAGGTTAATGTCCCTGACACCGTCATTACAGAAAATGCCTATTAAAGTAATCAGCATATCAGACTAGTCCAAAAGGGTAGCCTTTTTTGCAGCTTCACTTACAAAAACACATATGCGTGAATGTTGTGTTATATTTCATAAACCAGTGTATTTCTGACCAATACTACTATGTATGTATTTGGTTCGAGCTCAAGCTTGCAACTAGACAGGGCCCACAAAAGGGACAGAGCTGTTTTTTTATTTTTGTACCCTTTGTCACAATGATTTTAATGCTTCTGCAGTGTTTGTGTTTAGCTGTAATTTTCTTCTCTCTCATTTACTGAACCCACATAAATTCTATATTTTTTTAGGACGAGAAGGGTTTTCTTTAGTTACATATAGTTACATACCATTATTTTGATCATATCATCTTATTTACTATAACTATATATATATAAAATATTGTGAAAATTAAAAAAAAGCACTTCTGAATTTTATTTGAAAAATCTTTTACTCATCTACAGAAGCTATTGGAAAAGTTGGTAAATAGATGAATCTAATATATGTCTTGAGTTTAAAAATACCAAATGTTTTAATGCTTTTTTTGCAGGTTATCTGGCAATAAGTACAAGTAACATGTTGCTATTTTATTTTATCAAATCTTGTCATTCTCCCCCATGTCCTATTTGGGAGGTATATAAATGTTGAATTTTGGGTAAAGGTGAGACCCTTCTAATAGCGACAAGAAAAGTCCAGATATAGTCCAATAGGTCAATAGGCAAACCACAGACAAACAGGTAACAATCCAGGGGCCGAGGCAGGCAGCAAACAAATAGCATAAACAGGTAACAATCCATGTGTCAAGGCAGGGAGTGGTCAAATAGCAAAAACAAGTAACACTTCAGGGGTCAAGACAAGTACCGGTTCAGTAGGTAAATAGGGTAAAGACACACTGTATCATGTTAACCACTCCCCATACAGAGGACACATAGGTTGCTGTGTTGGAGCTTTAAGACTTGGCTCCTCCCCCTTGTTTAGCTACTGTCACCATGATTTTCTCCCCCCCGCAAGGACGCAGGGAGCAATACTGAGGAGACGTGGCAACCCGCCAGGGCTCCGTGTCCCTACCATTTTTTTTTGGTGTTGCTGAATGCCTCGCTGTAGAGTCATTGCAGCAACACCAGCTGAATGAAGAAAGTAGTTGTTTATTCTACCAGATGACGTTCCAGGAACTTTAATTGTTGTTAAGAGACGATTGTGACAATTGTCGTCAAGGGGTAAAATTTCCCTGACTAATCCAAAATTATCTCACAAACCAATAATTAAAAAGACACTTAGGCATTTTAACATGAATATGCCCCAGAAACAAACCTAACATCAGCTACAGGAGCATAAATGTTTTATAACCCACCATATGGCAATTTGTTACATATTTTAAAGTATAAATCTTGTAAATAGAGTGTAATTTAAGCAGTGGTGGATTGATTTTTTTGTTTGCATCTTAGGCACTTTAAATGTAAAACTTGAATAGATTACATGGCAAGAGAATGGCAAGAGAATGGCAAGAGAAACAAATACTAGCTGAATTTCAGTTGTTGGTTGGGGTGTGTACATGGACAAACATGTGCATTAAGTGCAATATCCCACAAAAGTGAGTACACCCCTCACATTTTTGTAAATATTTTATTATATCTTTTCATGTGACAACACTGAAGAAATGATACTCTGCTACAATGTAAAGTAGTGAGTGTACAGCCTGTATAACAGTGTAAATGCGTTGTCCCCTCAAAATAACGTAACACACAGCCATTAATGGCTAAACCTTGGCAACAAATTCCAAATTGTATCTCACTTTTGTGAGATACTGTATATAACACAATACCATATCACATGAAACCAGCACAGCACATCCTTGGATTAAAGCAAAATAATTATCAGTTAAAACCTGTCCAACCTAACTCATAACTGATGGTACCTAGTAAATGCCCAATCTACCAAAAATCTGAAACATAAATACGTAGAAGCTGATATAAGAAATGAATACATACTGGCAAGCATAATATCCTCAAATCCACTAAAACTGAAATCCAGATATTAACTGGCTTCAAGCCAACATACTAAGGTAGATGAGAGAGCTTTGGCAATCTAACTTATGAAAAAATAAACTGTAATGCAACATAAAATGAATGATTTACCTTGTGACTGACGTAAATGATACCGAGTCACAATAATCAATCAATCACATCATTGAATTAAGGTGGGACAAGTCCCAACAATATACATATGTGCATTGGACTGAAGCTATTTGATCATGTAACATATTAGCTTATTAAATGATGTTACAAAACATGTAATTCAAGTTCAAACACACAATCCAGTTTTGCAACAAAAGTGTTATCTGGCCATTACCACATCAGAATGAGGTTAGACAGACAGTTTGGAATTTTAGGAGATTGGCAGCTTAGCATCCTACTCAAGGCCACTAGACACCACTGTGAACAAGATAAATGGAGGAGGGAACGCCACCCCCAGGGATAGCTGGATAACCAAGTTCGGGGCCTACTGAATCCCCCAGCCCGAACTGTTGTTCTTCCAGGTTTGCTGACATTTTGGGTGAGCGTCCCAACAAAAAAAAATGCTGCAATGATGTGGGAGAGAGATGCGCTAGTTAAAAAGCCAGTGCCTCTCCTACAAATATAGGCCTTAAAATTTATATTTATATACAGTCATGTCAAAAAGTACACCCTCTTTGAATTATATGGTTTTACATCAGGACATAATAAAAATCATCTGTTCCTTAGCAGGTCTAAAAATAAAGCCAAAATGGAGAAGCCATGTTTGAAAAACTAAGTACGCCTTATGTTTCAATAGCTTGTAGAATCATCTTTAGCATTTTTCTATAGGACTTTATCAGTCTCTTGCATCATTGTGGAGGAATTGTGGCCCACTCTTTTTTTACAACGTTGATCCAGTTCATTGAGGTTTTTGGGCATTGGGCATGTACTCTCTTTTTCACACAACTGTATCTATGTATAAATTGGCCTATATATACACATTTTCCATGGCATCTGATTAGAAAGTGAAACTGTTCATCCATATTAGCTCTTTTCTGTACATTTTTTTGTCAAGCAATTTCTAATGTTTTGCATCAGAGCAGTCTTTTATCCTGAAGTTCCTGTAAGAATAACTTGATATCTTAATCACATTTGCTTCCAGATTTATGGTAAGATGCTTATTTGCTCTGAGACATAAAATGTCAAAGGATCTATTATAAATTGTGTCTAGCACTGACACTCTTCTGTTTGGTTAGGCGTTTTGCTACTGAACCTGAAAGAGATAAATTTTTCTTATAACCATTTTATGCGCTTCAGTAATTGCACCACACACACAAACAAAGAGAATTCCTGCAGTGGTATCTTCGGAGACAAAAGATTAAAAAAAATATAATAGATTGAAAAAAATCCCCAAGAATGTATCAGCGACATTGCAAGTGTGATAAATGACATTAAGTGTATGTGATAAAAAATGAGTATGGACACTTTATCTTTTTTTCAACAAGGAAAAAGCCAGTGGAGATGATGTAGAAGAAAACATGAATAGCAGGATCAGAAAGAGACTCTTTAAGAAAGTGTCTTAGAGATTTTGGTCTCGTCCTCATCCTTCATGTATAAATCCAGTACCTGGTAGAAACAATGTGAATTATTTAAGAACAAAGGCGCAGCAATGTTCCATTATAGACCACTATTAGAGGCTTACCTCTAACGAGGTGACAAGGCAATTAGCAATTAAAATTTTCGGGTGGTTCTGCGGTTGAGAGTTTGTTGAAAAATTAAGCAGGCTTTTTTTAAACACACAATCATGTTGGCTTTGGATGCCTACAATTTTAAATTAACGTGAGAGAAACATTGAGTACTGAAAAAAAAGATAAGAATTTCTCTTAGCGCTGCCATACTTGGGAACTAAATTAACGAGCCGGCCGGTCAAAAAATAATCCTCTATACACACATAGAACCTGGTGTAGTGACTTACTGTTGGGGGCAACCAAATTGTTGAATAATGGTTTACTTAACTTACTTAAGGCATTCAAAGGGCCTGCTATGATGAATGCGGATTAAATTATTTTCGACTTCAACATGTATTCTTTAAACTAAATAAAAACTTAGCTCAGTAAACCGATGCAGAAGCAGCCAATCACCTGCAGGTAAGCCATCTCAAATAAATCAATTAAAGCAATGTCTGTGCATGCGCACGTGGGAGTCTAATTAGACCATGCAGGACTTTCACACCAACAAGCTGCACATGCATACTTCTAAATAGATAATGTGTTCCTCTAAATGTTTAATCACATTAAAAAAAAACTTTGCTTCAGTCACGTTTCCTGGCCTAGGCGAACTAAGCCCAGGCCTAAGACAACAGTCCCCCCTCTCAGGAAATCAAACCCCCCTCAGTGTCCCGCCACACAATGGGACAGTTACAAGGAAGATCTTTGATCTCCTCAACTGGCTTTATTGAATACAAAAACAGGTGCTGCATACCTTTAAGATACAGCACTCTTGGATATGATATCATATGATGTCATATCCTAGCGCTCTGTTTCTGAAAGACATGCTGCACCTTTTGTTGTATCAGGGACTCCAGTCATGGACTTGGAGGGGACTAGGAATGGCCCCAAATCTAAATACAGCACTGGTTCCTATGCCATCAAACTATCAATGTATGCATTTGTGTCACATTAGAATTTTTTTTTCACAACCATAATTTTCAAAGAGACAAAATCATTCTGAGAGTGGTTTGGGCATTCCATGGTACTAGAAATGCAGAATGTTTAATTCAGTAGAATAGATAGAACAGTAACTCTACCATACCAGAGAGTGCAATTCATGCATTGTCTCAGTGGAACAGCACCTTAAAAGAGACAGTAATAGCTAATTTCTTCAGGAATCTACATAGCAAATGATGTTTGATTTACTGATTCACATTTTTTTCTTTCATAAATGCTGCTCTCACTTTCCTAGAAGCTTCCTTGTACCATTAGTCTGCATCACCATAGGGTACCTGCGCATGAGCTACAAGCACTCGAACCATGTCCTTCACATCCTAGTGCATTCTTCCATAGCAGCTGGATTCAGGGCTGTAACAGTTATGTCCTGTTGTGCTAGTCCCGTCTAGAGCGCATGCAAAGACGAGGGTTTCCAGCTCTGCAGCATGATGTTCATCAAAACACCCTTTAAAGCTTAGGGAGGCTGAACTTCACATTTTACATGGATATTTGGCACCCGCAAAGATTTTAATCCTGAAACAGGGACTAGCAATTCAACTTTATAAAACAACATCCAGCATTTATTTTTAGATGTAATGTAAGAAAGTTTTAATATACTGAGATGGTGGTAGATAAGTGGACCAGCCTCCCAGAAGATGTAGCAGAGGCTAATACATAGAGTGTATGACTATCCTAAACCTAAGCTGAGACCAAGGACTGATTACGGCAGTGAGTGGCAGTGATTGGGGAGACCCTGGCAATTTAACACAATGATACTTAACTCATCTGATTCCATCTGTACTGTATTTATATGTTTCAAGGAGCGTGTAAGGGTTAATATCGACCTTACGTCCTGTAGTAAAGTGCGCGTTACCAAAATTCTAGAAAAAAAAGGGAAGATTCAGATGACGTTTTAGAAAGAATTGATAATGCAAATAACTGCAAACAGAATTATATTCAAATGCATACAGAGTGCTTGTATAATGGACACTGACGCCGTTATGTGATACAGAGTAAGATCCTAATACACGAAGCTAAACATTACCCAGAAGAACGTTAGCCTGTTCAAGTGTGAAAGGATCTGTGTATCAGATGGAGAACATTTTCTGGAATATTACATTTCATATACATGGAGACTAAGCAAGGCTGCATCTTATAAGACTGGTTTTCCTGTAAATTCACTTCGAGCACAATAAAGACAAATGAAAATTGATAATGGGACGCTTAAAGTGTCAGATGTGGGTTGTCAAGGAGGTTGGCAAATTGGCAAATAAAAATGTTGTTTTCTTGTTTTTTTCTAGCGATTACTGGATAAGAGCTTTATTGCCAGAGATGCAAGAAAGACAGTTTAAAGAAATCATCTTTTGTTGTATTTAATTATACACTTTCATTGTGTTCCGTCTCTGTCAGTTTGTTATACTATTGTTTGCATCGAAGCTGCATTGTCCCATCGTTTGCGGTGCGCCCATACTGAAGGAGCCTGTCTGCTTCGGTGGACGTGAACATTTCGTTTGCAGGTGAGCATATTTTATTTTATGACTTAAAATAGTGAGAAAAAAAAGGATTTTAAAACAAAATGTGACATTGTAATCATTTGCCAAAACTCAATAACACATTACTTTAAAAAGTAATTCTTTCATTTACAGATTTCATATGCATTATTAACCACGACATGCATGCATTTTTAATAGGCATGGAATCACGGCCTGTAGTGTCCAGTTATGAATGGTGCTGAGTATAAGGATGTACAGCTTGCCCGTATGGATACCAGAAAGCTTGTATTGCTCATTAATACTCTCCATGCATGTGGGTCAAAACCCTGCCTCTACTTCTATCGATGCTTGGGTTCCATCATGAGATGTACGAGACTGCCTATTCCTTTGACCACTTGTTAAATGATTTGCATCCTTTTGTGTGCTTTTCTTTTGGAGCTGTTAACATTCTAGCTTTCTTTTGTGCTGGTCCTCTCTGATGAATGTATTAGTTCTATTTTTTATATTTCATGATGACGATATGAACATCAGAGTTAACTACTAGTTAACTACGGAGTGGGTTAAAGCACAGCCACAAAGTTTCTTCGGTATTAACGCCTTAATGACAAAGCCTGTACATGTATGGGCTCAAAATGCATTGTTTTGAATGGGTTTAGGGACCGCCCATTGTCCTTAAGGGGTTAAGAAATGTCTATATACAGTACACTTTTTTCCTTCTTTGTCGGCCTGGTATGGGCAAAAGCATTGGCCATACTGTCACACACTATACTGAGTACAAAATGTGCAAATAAATAAGACGATTAAAGTATTATACTAAATTCTAGTCAACTCAGTAACCTGTTGGATTTATGTGTACGAATGTACTTATAATAGAACACCATCAAAGAGTAATAATAATACGGTTATGCTGGAACTCATCAGCCTTTCTTGAACTCTAGTGCCAGTTTGTATTTATGCCACTGCAGGTTTGTTACATTAGGTCAGGTGAAGTTGTCGAGTATTGTGATGTTTCTGTGAAGAATGGATATAACCATATTGGTCCAAGACCAAAGGGAGTCTTTGATTGAAGTTGGCTCCATATGAAGTAGAGACCTCTGAGGTCCTGAAAGCCTTTGAAACTTTATACATTTTCTGTCCCAATATTAGGTATGAACTTTGACTAAAGACGCGTGTGAGAAACAGTTATTCTCTGGGATTTGTGGTCTGGTGGCCTGGTTATAGCTCAGCCCTTGTACCTAGTAGTTTAGAATTGGGGCTGGAATAAAGATGCCTCTAAGGATCCATCTTTCCTCTCTCCCAACTGGCCTATATGTTAATATAGATTGCTGGTTAATGACATCATAACCTTGTACTATGTCTACACTTTTGTCAACTAACAGAAATCAGAATCACACTTTGCAATTAGAGTTGGGTAGTTTCTTGATGGTCACCAAACGTAGCAAACACCCCAAAATGAAAATTTCTCGAGAGGTTTTTTTGGGCACTGCTCCTCTTACGGAATAGAATCAATGAAACACCCATGTTGTCTGCACATTCAATTAACCTACATGAAAGTAAAATAGACTGTTTGCCCCAATAAGAATGGCCATCATGACTGGTTTTGCAGGATTTGAATATTTTCCCTCAACGTAATTGGTTCTGTCCAAGAGGGGAACAAGAAAAAGAGAAATAGGGCTGTGTAATAGATATGTTTATTTATTTTCTGCTAAAACATGTGTAGACGAGAATTCTATCTTAATATAAAGTATTGAATTATACATTTGCAATCAATCCAGGTAGCACGGCGTATCATTTGTAAAGTGCCATGAACCAAGCCATAGTTGATCTTTATTAAACTTGCACAATCCAAGTGTTGGATTTGTTGAAATTATTATTTTACACAATGCTTAAATAAAACATAGCATTGTACAGCTGGGAGCAATACATCCCTGACAAATGTGTCCAAGAACAAACGCTTACACACTGATACCCCGGCACTCGAAAATTGAAGATTATGAGCTCGGTATTCTGTCTGGAACATCGCATTGCATGGTCATCTTTTATACAGATAGATGGTAGTCATTCGAAGAAGTAAAAGTATATGTTAATTAAATATTTATCAGTAACTATTAAGCCTGTTTATATTCAAAATTAAAATATTCACATATTTAACCCCTTAATGACAAAGCCCGTACATGTATTGTTTTCAATGGGTTTAGGACCGCCCATTGCCCTTAAGGGGTTAAATGAAGAGTACTGAGAATATATATTTAAAAAAAAGAATTCTTGGATTTGCACGGGATTTTTTCCCCAGCTGTTAATTACTATAACATGGTGCAGTTTCTACACTGGCAGTACCTTTTTGTTATACTTCATTTCTTCCCAAGGAGATAATTAAAGTTTAAAATATAAACATGCTTTGATGACGATGATTAGGCCTTTATTTTATCTGTTTTTGAAGGGTGTAACCATTGTTGCTAGTGTAACCATCTCAAAATGTATTCTTTATTATTTGAGATATCTTGTCATTGATCTTAATCTGCACTTTTCACGAAACCTTATACATATAAAAAAATAATTCTGTTACCTCCATTACTAGAATAATTACAGTTGTCATTTGGCAGGTTAATTACATTATAAATAAATATTCTCTAGCTCTATTATCTCAAATTTAAATGTATTAAGAATCTGGCATATTATCCTTAATTTCCACAAGTGCTAAAATTTACTATAACTGAAAAAAAATCAAAATTTTCAAGGGCATTATGGAAGATTTGCCAGTGGCTAATCATTGCTTAGTAAATATTATAATTTTTATTTGACCCTTAAAGGTTGGTACGCCAAACAGGGTTCGGGCCACAGTGCAGACGAGTCCCAAATCTTCGTCTTCTGGGGCTGCACTCCCCCCATAATAAGCCTTGGTGGGCCGAATCTAATAAGATCTCCCCTAGAGGAGACCTACTGATGACTTCACGCCCATTAACTGAAGTCTTCAAGGGGAAGTGGGGGTCAGAAGGCACAATCCACTTATCCCACCAAAACCTGACAGAGTCTTCGGGGACTGAGTTCCGCTGTGACTTTAGGCGACCCAATGGTGCTTAGCTCATTTGAAACTAAAAGGCACACGTGCACTGAAACCAAAAAACTAAAAGGTACAGGTGCAATACATACCAGAGGAAGGATTCACAGGCCCTTACTGATGGCTGGTAAGTTAAAAAAAAAATCCCCCCCCTCCCGCCACCAGCCATAGGCCAACCATTTAGTGGGTTTACAGTTACAGAGACTTACAGTAGGTGACCCAAGGAATGCAGAGTAATATGGTATAGTAACATAGAAACATAGAATTTGATGGCAGGTAAGAACTATTCGACTCATCTAGTCTGCCCATTTTTCCTCATGTAAGATTCAGATCTTAATCAGCTCTTGGTAGTAGCATACCTGGGAGGGGTGAGGGGGCGCGCCACACCGGGCACCACTCATCAGGGGGTGTTACCAGGCCGACATTGGGTGTGCACTAGAGCCCTGCGCGGGACTGTTTTTTTAATCCTGCTACCGCCCGTCCCCGCTGATTTTGTGTATCTTCCCTTTCTTTTATTATCTTCTATCTTTGTCCCCAACCCATGCGGACATAACCCGACAGGAACTTCCACCAAAGTGATGTTCTCTCCCCAATCCTCTAATCTGAGGAGAGAATGCTACTGAAAGAATCATCATTTCGCCCTAACTTGACCTCAGGGCAATATGGTAGTGCTTGTGATGACATCCTCTCCCAATACTCCAATCGGGGGAGATGCCGTCACCACAGGCGCCGTCGACAAAATTCTCGACGGAGTACAATTGTTGCTCTAGTCAGAAATATTACCAGCTGCATCAACAAGTACTAGCACACATCCTCACCCTCTTACTGGTAAAATCTTCTCCTTCATAAATAAGTAAGGCAATATCTTAGATACTGCCAAAGCATCACGGAGCAGTCATGTGCTAGTGCCCTGGTGGAATCAAATGCAAAGATTGCTTGTAAACTATTCAATGGTGATGCAGGGAAGAAAACTACTACTGGTGCCACTTCATCCACCCTTGGTGTCATGACTACTGCAACTACTTAACAAAGAAACATAGAATTTAACAGCATATATAAAAAAAACCATTTGTCTCATCTAGTCTGGCCATTTTTCCTGATGTAAGACTCAGGTCAGTCTTTGATCTTGTCTTAGATTTGTCTTAGATTCGGGATAGCTTTATCCCTATCCCATGCATGTTGAAGTTCCTTTACTTTATCTACCACCCAGGGTGGTACCGATAGTAAAATCATTTTTTGTGTTCAGAACAAAATGAGGAAAGAGAGGGAAGGATCACCTTTCTTACTGTACGGAATCAATTAATGAAAATTGTCTACATTTTGGAGAAACTCAGTGGAGCTGGATGTGTCTGTCTGCCAGTGCTTGCCCAGCGCTGCTTTAGATCCATAATTTTAGGCCATCTTCAATAGTATTTAACCTTGAGCGATTTCCCTTGCATACTCCATTGAGTATCTAAACATTCTTTAAACTTAGCTTGTAGGAATATTCAACTTTGCATTAACTCATATTCATCTTCTACGCCTCTTTTTGTACTGCTCTAAGTAACTTCAAACCAGAAACACAAAGGTAAAGTATCTAAAAAATGAAACCTTTCAGGTTGACTCTTAACTGCATTTCAAATCTCCAAAAAAGCACACTTTTGTCTTCAAGCATAGACATTTTAATTAAAGAGTAAAACTCTATATTGAGAAGAGTGCCAGTAATATCACCTCATCATTTCAATAGACTATTATTTTTTTCTTTTACGACACAACTTTCTTCCTGCTAGTTTCTTTTTTCTTTTGCATGCGTGCCTTCTGTCACTCTTGACACTCTTCTGAACATTTTCGTTATTAGCTACCTTTTCTGAAAAGTATAATTATTGTAATTAAGGTGGTAATTAAACAAAAATCAGAGCTGCAGACAATAGAACATGCCAAACAGCGGAAAAAAGATGTCACTTTTATATTAAGGCTATATAAAATATTTGTCTAAACGTGTTGAGGTTTATCAGGGTTTTTGAGGGGCTGCATAAATAGGGGGCAGTTTCAGTCTCCTTATGCTAGTTGTTAGTCCAAGGGCAGATTGTGATATGGCCAGATTGCTAATGTATTTTTTTGTGGTTAGGGTTAAGTTTCCATTTAAAAATGTTAGTGTACTTTTTGCATGACCTATGAACTGCATATGGCTTGTCTCACAACTCACAACCCCTGAAACAGGATACTCACACACCAGGCTTGATTAAGAATGATGCCCACAGGGTCCAGAATGGGTCAGAGTGGGCCTTGACTGGGATGCCGAGTTGGGCTAGGCCTGATGGCCTTTTTCGGAACCTCGGGTCTGGAGTTGAGCATCCCGGTATGTCATCCCCTGTGTTGGTGGTACCTGGATAGCCTGGTAAGCTTAGGGGTGTTTTCGTTTTTTGTTATTTATTCATGTCAATTATTATGTTATTTATTGGCATACCTGGGAACTCTCCGGGTAAAGCACCACTTCTCTTGTTCTCCGGGTCACGGGGTCTTGACACGCCTATTTTCCCACTGACATCACGGGACATCACGCGCCCCTGGCCGCGTCCCGCAAGGGAAGGCTCTAGGTAGCCGGAGTGAAGAAGTTCCCAGGTATGTTTATTGGTGTCCAGTGTTTGGTAGTCATTGCCCTGTTATCGCACCTACTTTTGGTTTAGGTTGCGTGGCAACAGCTAGGTTAAATAAATAAATGGCTGTAGCCTTTTCAACCCCACTCTTGGTGTTGTGTCAATTAATTGTTGTTAAATTGGTTGAGTGTGTGTGGCCTGGTCATTGTCTGCAGCACTTTTATTAAACACTGCCTCATGATATACAGAAAATAAATATAAATATCAAGCTGCCACAACGTTAAAGGGGGGAGAGGGCAAGTACTAACTCTAGCAAACGTCAAATGAAAGTACCAGATAGAATGCCACCAGCCGCAGATCACCAAGGACAGTGAGTCGTGACTACTTATCTGCAAGCTCATAACTTTCATTGCCCACAGAAGAACCACGTCTTCCTTCTACACATCTATAACATCTAACCACTGCAAATTTAAACCTCATAGGGCCTGAGCTCCCCTACATTCTAACACCCCCAAACATAAATAATATAATCAAAGAAAGGGGCACCCTTTCCCACATAAATCCATGTGTGCAGGAACAAAGAAGGTTCACCAAATCTCCACTGGCTTAAATATCGATAATCCATATCCCTGCCCTTCCCCTGACATCAGCAGACACAATTATCCTTTGCCACTTCCACTGAGGGTAGCTCATCTGACGATAATACTGGATACATGATTTTGATATATTCTTATATGAGCAAATTTACGTCACTCATTTGTATCTTTAAACTCAGATTACTTTTTTTTCTCTTTCCCTATGTCTTTTTCCCTTATTTACTTTATTTCATTGTTTCTTTCTTTCCAGTTCATTTGCTCTCCTGGATATCAGGTTTATCTCAATTACACTTGCAGTGAAGTTGTTGTAATTCTAAAACATGCAGTTTGTACCATATCAAAAATTATGTTACTTACATTAACATGTAAAGCGCCTACAGCAAATGGAGCAAAGAGCTGTACTTTTATACTGCATAATGGATAACATAATCTTTAAATTCAAGTTACTACTATAATCTATTGTTTACTTTTTTCACAGAGCCATATAATTTACAATTATTATAGATAGGTCCAGTGGAGCAGCATGGGGGTGCCCAAGGTCAATACACATGTGTGTGTGTGTGTGTGTATATATATATATATATATATATATATATATATATATATATATATATACAGTTGTGGGAAAAAGAAAATACCCATTGCATTCTATGGAACAACTCATGTCATATTACACTGTGTGATGATTTATTGAACAAACATAAAGCCAAAATGGAGAAGCCATGTGTAAAAATTAAGATGCTAAGTAGCAGACAGGTGCTGCTAATCAAATGCCCTTGATTAATTGATCATCAGCAAGTGTGACCACCTCTATTAACAGTTTCCTGGTCTTGGATGTGTGTTAACACAATGCAAAGGGGGAAATACATCAGCAATGATCTTGGAGAAACAAGCCATTACCAAACAATGTAAAGTCCATCATTCTACAGTGAGAAAGATGATTTAGTTGCCAATCGCCCCAGGAGTGGACATCCCAGCAAATTCACCCCAAGGCCAGAGCATGCTCTACAGGCCTCAGTTAGCATGTCAGCACAAACACCTCATGCCAACTGTCAAGCTCGGTGGTGGTGGGGTGATGAATTGGTCTTGTTTTGCAGCCTCAGGACCAGGAAACCTTGCAGTCATTGAGTTGACCATGAACTCCTCTGTACCAAAGTATTCTCATTTTGTATTATGTGCCAATTATCATGAACAATCCAGTTGATTTGTGGTGATGCAGTAATGACTTTCATTTAAAACACCAACCTTTGGGGGTTATACTGCAATGCCGACTTACAGGCTTCATCTCATTTTGGAGGGCTCAATTTAAAGCAGCCTGTATGATCCTTTGTATATATTCCCGATGCCTAAATCTATTGGCTGTCTCCTGCAGTTGTTTTTGGTTACATCTTGGGTCAGAATTGTTATGAGTAACCCTTACAAATTGAGAATACAGTAATGAGTTCTTCATAGAGATGGCGTGAAAGCTTGAGGCATGTAAATAAAATTGCGGTCATTGGGTTTACGATACAAAGTAGAACCTAAAGTTTGACATGTTTTGAACAACTCAACGACCAAAAACTGAATGGAGTGTGGATCCATATTCAATATAAACCTTACAGAAGTGTCTAAAAGATTCAATGAAGATACCATATTCTCAAAATCGGGAGTGTAACTAGAAACAGGGCTCTGGTGCAAAAATTGCCCAGGGGCCGCCCAATTTAACAACTGGTCTGGTTCGTGCCCTTTCTAAGCAATTGTGAACCAGTACAAGGAGACAGGAACAAGAGGCCGCAAGGGTCGCACCGGGCCCCTATAGAGGCATGGGCCCCACCGCAGCTGCAACCCCAGTAGTTACGCCACTGCTCAAAATTATATTTACTCACAGTTCAAATTAGAAAAATGTAATCCGTAAACCTACAATAAAATAAAATGTCTTGGCTATATGCATGTAATATAAATTCTTGCTCATAAACATACATGTACATATTTGCATAGGTTGGGGCCATAGCTGCACCCATTGATGTTCCAGATATTTGAAATAAATACTCATGCTTAATTTTTTTAAATTAAATGATAGATATAACTCAAGTATTTGAAGCATAAATTCTTATATGTAGTAGTAAAATAGTTGTACCCCGTTCCACTGTGAAGTGCGATTTATGTGACGTGGAAACGTCCAACAGTCTCGACACATAAAAGGTTAACAACAATGGTGTTTCTTTTGTGCTTTCTAGACAGCTATACTTCATTTTCTAAGATTGTACTGTTCAGCACAGGCAGTGTTTTAAAAATTATTTCACAATATGCAAAAGTAACTTATTCCAGGATGTAAAAATAACAAATTAGAATGCAGTTTTATGTTAATGAGTTCTATTTCCGAATGCGTATAAGATTGACTTTACTTTATGCAATTAACATATCTCTAGATTGAATGCTAAATTCTAGGGATATCAGAAGTATGTTGGTGTTGGTCTATTACATCTTCTTTTCTGGAACTGCAACTCCTGATGATCATTATTCCATGCCATCGGAAATCCCTTCTACATACCAGACAAGCAATTTAGCCCCAATATTGTAGGAAAACACTGAAATATGGCATTCACTTTCATGTATATGTAAAATACTTACCATTAGCTCAAGTATTCTGAATCCATTTTGAATCAAAATTTGTCAATATGTAAGAAGATATTTTCTGTTCTGTTCTGCTTTTTTAGATTGGCAAAAAATAACATTTTTTAAAAACCCTAATCTCTTAAAATATAGTAGTGCTGATTGTTTATAGTACTACGTCAGCTCTTTCTTACAGATTCATTTTTTCAAAAATCCTCCATTTGCAAAATCCCCGAACTATATGGAATGCATGTTGTGTTGTCTATTTTATATTGTTTGTATCTATATTGTTGGAGTGGATGCATCCATGAATTAATCATGTGCACACACAAATATACGTGTGTATTATTTATACACACACACGGGAGGTGGTAGACGAGAAAGTCGGTATGGCAAGTTTGTTCTCTGAGATGTTTTCAAGCCTTTGGCTGGGTTTTTCGTAGGGTTACACAGGAACCCAGGACTGCCTTGTGTCCTATCAGAAGTGGATACTAATAGCAAGCAGAAGTATGTATTTGATGTTGGTGGACAACTGTGCTACTGCTCAATCAAACATTCATCCATTCAAGCATCGTTGGCATCCAGTCGGATTTTTCTGTCCAACATACACTCACTACACACTCCAAAATGAACCCTTGTGAAGCTTAATACACCCAGGAGCGTCAGCAGATGGAGTTCTGCTTCATCTGGGAATGACGTTATTAACCCTTGTAGCAAAAAGAGGTTTCACACCCACTGGGCAAAGCAAGTGCAATGTATTTAGACACAAAATGCGAAATGCACAGTGCTTGTTTTGCATATATTGTGTTTCGCATAATAGATCAGGACGAGTGTTTAAACGGCTGTCTTTTTTTTCTTTTCCTTCTCTAAAGCAAAATATTCATTTCACTGCAAAGACGCAAATGTTACCCAGATGGCACCAAAGCATTTTCTTTTGATTTTTAATAAGACTCGAGTTTATCAAAGAGATTTTTCAACTTCTGTTGGTAATAGGGAATAATTTGAAAGGCACACAGTGTGGATCATTATATTTCTTTGATGCAGATTAATGGAAGCTAAAGCAGTATTTTTTGTAATTGCGTCTTTTTGCCATAGATGGTGGGAGAAACGTTATCCTCATAGATGCTTTGGAAGAAGAGATCTGGATTGCAGCCAGGGTTGGAAGAAAATTCTTTTCATTCTACAGCTGGCACCACAGATTTTGTTTCTGGGTTTTTTAGTGGGAGGAGATTATGGTCGTTTTTTTTACGGGGACATAAGAATTTTTTTTGTTTTTACATATTTCAAAAAGAAAAAAAAACTGTATTCTTACATTATTCATATGAATAATACCTTTTACTATTTAAAGAGCCACTTTTTACAACGTAATTCCAACTGTTTGTAAGCTATTCGCTGAATGTGTAATTGTGTGTTAGTCATGAGTGAACGTCAAACCATCGGAATGAACTGTTGAGGGTATAGAATTATTACAGTTGTAACTAGCAAGAATTATAACAATGAATGCATTTATTAAATCATTCCATATTTTTTTTATAGTTAAATTGTCACTATGCTTACACAAAATGCATTACCAATTTCATCTAAGATGTTGCTGGCATCAATAGTTTGATAACAATAAAGGAAAATTATTACTTTTTTTGTTTCATTTTGTATGGATCAGTAGGCATGTAAGATTAAAATGAACCTGTGAGAGACAGTTTTGTTTAAGAGCCCAGGCAACAAAAGGAAAAAAAGTCTAACTATCTTGATACCAAACGAATAGACTAGAAGAAAACTGGGTTTTAACCCTGAAACGTTGCCTTCTGTGTGTCATCATCATGCGGGCAAATTAATTACCCTACAGGCAAGTAAGATAACTCATAACTGATGTTTTTATGGAATGGAGTTTACAACCAGACCCAGACTGGCCATCTGGCTCATCAGGCTAATTCCCTGTGGGCCGCTAGCCAACAGTGCCACACACTCACCTGCAATGTGCGTCCGATGTGGTTCACTAAAATCCTACTACACAGCAACTTATCACACTTCCACCAAAAGCTGGTTTCATTGCCTTGGCTGCTTTATATTACATTTTTGTTACTGTGGTGTAGCTTTTCTCCTCAATTCAGGTCTCACAGTATTAACAACGACCCACTTAGTACTGTGAATAAGAGGTCGAGTCATTTCGGTACTTGTTTAAACACATTTTTTGTGTTTAAACATATTTTTTTCCCCCCTTTTTTGTGTGGGAGTGTCGATCTACATTAAAAAAATATTAAAATGAGCGTGTATTTTAATAAGTAGTGTGCTTTTATTCTTGAAAAAATCCACAGCGGCTTTTATAAAAACCCATGAAATCAAGAAAGCCTTTTCTCAGTAGGTAAAATAAATTCCCAGGAGTGCCCCATTCTAACACCATTTAAAAAGAGTACCATTTCAAAACAATTGCTTCTATTAGGAACTAATGGTGCTTACATAAACCACAGAAAATGACTTGTAAATTTCACTTCTTTTATAGAAAACAAAATTGATTTATGTCAAGATACATCATTCAAACTAAATACTACTTAAGATGTAGAAGACAAGAAAACACAGAGAAAGATGTGGTTTAGCCCCCGTCTCGGAGAGGGGGGAGAAAACAACAACAGATCCCATCTAACGATGTACCAGCCCCATGCTCATTATCTTTTCAATTTGTGTCATCTTTGCCCAGTGAGGAACCTGTAAAAAAAGATACAAAAAAATATAAGAAAAAAATCTTCAAAACCCTGGGACAATTTAGTGTCGCATGAAGCGTCACCAACAAAATATACATTTTAATGTACTTTGCAGTCAAAAATACTTGACAGCTCCAGTATTGCAGCGTACAGCTCCTCAGCCTATATCTATATATATCAGTCTAAATATGTTCTCACTTTACACTTTACCTCATTTGGCAAACTAATCTCAACCTTTTAATACCACCTGCATGCCGATGGCACCCAGATAAGCCTATCCTCTCCCAATCTCTCTCCCTCTTAGATTGTTGAACTAACTGTTTCTAACTGGATGGCTGCACAATTCCTAAAACTCAATGTCTCCAAAACCAAACTTCTTATCTTCCCTTCCTCCAATGCTTACATTACTTCAACAGTTTCTCTCAATGCCGATGGTGCAATCATCTCACTGTCTTTTCATGCTCACTGCTTTGGTGTCATGCTTGGCTCCAACCTTTCATTCACCCCCACATCCATTGTGTTTAAAGAACTGCCATCTCCATCTTAATTGCCCACATTGTCCCTTCTCAACATAAGATGCCACTAAGGCTGCTGTTCATGCCCTCATTATCTCCTGTCGTACCTGGTCTCCCTTATATCGGTCTAGCCCCTTAACAAACTATCCTGAACACTGCTGCAAGACTTCAGTGGTTCCCCTACTTACATCTCCTCACTCACCAAATGCACTCCAAATGCACCCTTATCTGGTCCCTCCACTTATCTGATAATCTCTGTTTGTCCTGTGCTCTGATTTTTAGTTCTCATGCAAACAGACAAAAATTCTCTGGAATGCCCTTCCTTGGCTTTTCCACCTTTCCTCCTGCCTTCGGTCCTCCAGAAAATCCCTCAAGCCTCACTTCTTTTAGGACACCTACAAACTTACACATTAACTCCCTTCATCCCATCTTCCCTTAGCTTAACTTTCCTAGGACAATACTTTCTTTAAGAGTGAAACTGTTACCACTTGTGTAATAAACCTTAACTCCTTTTAGATTGTTTAAGCAGGGCCTTCTTTATTTCTTGTTTCTTGTAAGTCTTGTTATGTTACGCACTATTTGTTAGGTCCTGTTTACCCATTGTACAGCACAACACCCATTCAGACCATCGACTATTTCTCCTGTAAAGGTCTTAAACCTTAATCAGTCCTTGGTCTTGTCTTAGGTTTAAGATAGCAATTTGCCTACCAATGCATGTTTAAACACTCCTCACTGTATTGGCATCTACCACTTATGCTGGGAGGCTTTTCCAATTATCTACCTCCCTCTTAGTAAAGTAAAACTTCTTTACTTTGAGTTTATGCATCTGACCCTCTACTTTCACATTATGAACTTTTGTTTTAACATTTATCCTACTTTGAAATAAACTTTCCTCATGTACTTTGATGTATCACTTTATGTGTTGAAATGCTTCTATTGATGGGACACTCTAACCATCATTTCATTTCGCCATATTTATAAAGTGGGTACTTTAATATATATACTTCAGACGGTGGGGCTGCGTGGGACAGGGGGTTGTGTCTTAAACCTTTATTATGCTGACACAATGTAATATATTTCATAAGGTGTATTATTAGTCAACTGCTACATTATTACCATTTCAGGCTGTTCATATTTATCCATAAAGTTAGTTGTTGGAAGTGGTATTTTATAGGAACAATGGCTTCCTGGCTGTGAATTAAAATGTACAGAATTACTGTACAGTTGTAACATTTTTGGGTATCAATTAAATGGGAAATCGCACTTAACAAAGTTTTTTTCGAGAATTAAATACAGTCTTGTATTCAGTGATGCAGAGCAGTTTTTATATTGTCCTAATAAATGTCCTTTATCTAAGGAGCTGGAGGTCACCGTTGTAAATTGGTGATGTTTTCTACTCAAATGCCACACTGAGCTAATTGACAACGGAAGTACTGCTTTTCTAAAAAAAAGTCCCCTTCTATTTACATTAGTCAGAGGGTCCCTCTGGGTGATTAAGACTGATGAAGTCTAATGTGTACCATAAGGTAATATGAAAAGGATTGTGCTGATTTAATAGAGACGTCATCCATATAGTTAATATGCAGCTGCAAAAACATTGATTATCCACTTGCTCAGAGGGTGCAATTCATGTAAATGAAGCAGAATAAAACAATAGTGTATAATGTTTATGCACATAACAAATGGATAACCATAGTTTGGCATCCTACAAGGAGTATGTTCATATCAGCAGCAATCATATAAGAAAAGGTCTGAAACACATAAACAAAGCTTTATCACTTTTTTATAGCTTTATGTGGAAATGTTTTAAAAATGGTGTGTCAGATGGCTAGTCTGGGCATGGTCGCCACTGTGGAACGTCCAACGGCTTTCATGTGGCTTCTGTTCTATGCATGGCTACTCGGCAATGCTCTGGCTACTCAGCAATGTCAGGAAAGTCTTCTTTGTAGTAATGTGTATGTAGAATTTCCAACGCAAACTAAGTACTTTTTAAAACGATATTACTAAAACACCTCCTCCCTGTAAGAGCTGGATCTTTGTATTGTTTTATAGCTGGGGCGAAAGAATTAGAAGAGGCTAATATCTTCACTCACTCTGACTGTAAAACATATGGTTCTCCGCTCTACTTGAGAGTACTGTTGCTGTATAGTAATTCCTAGGAGACAATATCCAGCGGCAAGACTCAGAGGAATTTCAAGGTTTTTTTTACCTTTTATGCTTTTTTATACCAGAGCAGGAGGTGCAGCATACTTTCCAAACAATTTGTCATTCAAGGCGGGTTACGTATTTGTTTCTGATAAACCATACTATTGTCTCTCTGAGTTGTAACATATTTGTAAAATAATGTTATGTTGTATCTATTTTAATTGTGCTAGACCCTGCAAGTAATTGCAAAAGCATTGGTGGTTTCTAATAACTTCGAGATACAACCCCAGAGTTTAATGCAGGGGTGTCCAACCTGCGGCCCTCCAGCTGCTGCAGGACTACATCTCCCATAATGCTCTTTCAGCTAAGTGGCAGGCTGAGGGGTATGGGAGATGTAGTCTTGCAGCAGCTGGAGGGCCGCAGGTTGGACACCCCTGGTTTAATGACTTCACTGTGATATGTCAAGTCAAAGTTTTAACCCCTTAAGGACAATGGGCGGTCCCAATACCCATTGAAAACAATGCATTTTGAGCCCGTACATGTACGGGCTTTGTCATTAAGGGGTTAAAATTAAAAATGTCATTGTGTAAAACAAAATTTGTATTCATAATATGTCAAAATGTATTTATCTTACCTTTTTAATTTGAAACAATATCTATACTTTTGAAAGATCACCCAATCAGTACAGATTTTTAAATTTGGATACATTTAACAAATTTCTTCAACCGTGATAACTTTTTTACGGTTGAGTTTCAAAGATGTAGCTAATCCCAGCTGCTAGAGCTAAAATTCCTTTATGTGCAAGAAATTGTTACCACATTTTTATGACCATTCTTGGATGCCTATTACTTCCATTTTTGGCGTTTGATTTCAGTTAAATTTAATCTTTTGGAAGGCAAAGGGAGCCGTGCTTGATTATCGTGCATTTTCCAGTAAATGCTCCATTGGTAAGAAAATTGGTCTGGAACCAGTAAGCGTCTCCTAGAGAATACTAAAAATTTAAGCTGTTGCAATTAAGCTATCTTCAACTATTGTGTGACTGACAATAACTGTGCGGGAAAGATGAATTAAAGTTGATAACCTAGACATCTTTGCAGACTGTGTTTCAGGATATTGTGTGCCAGATTGATTGCCAGACAGTTTAAATTGCACTTTTGTTCCCCTATTCTAGATTTATCTAGATTTAGATGTTTGTCACTTGCATAGCTATTTTACAACTAAACCTTTTTGAATGGATTCTGAAGATAGTTATAGGCCAAGGCATATTTATATGTTAATCTATTATTAAAGCTATCAACATTTTCCATTTCTAGGACTTCAAAATCAGTGGTATTGAAAGACATGCAACATCTTTGTAGAAGAAATGATTCCAAATACAGATTTTTTTTTAAACGTATTTAGTTGTTAATTATTAATTGTTTTAGGCATATTGTACATATTTAATAGGACAAATCACTGAAGTGTTCCTGAGCTTTAAAAAATATCTTTGGCCTCTTATGAAAGATTTTTTCGAGTGTCCACCAAATTTTGATAACGCAGCTAGCATTTGAGAAGATAAAAGCTGCTTTCTCTGGCCATGTCTGCTCATGGTTAGTGATCCGGTGGTCGACAGTCATCCACCACCCCTGCAATCCAACTTTAGCAGGCCTGGTGGTGGGCTTCTATGTATGACATTTTCAGGTAGTTTGGGAACGACGACCAATAGATTGCAAACTTCGTTCTTAGCTTTGTGATTTTACACCTTATATTTCTCAGCCTTGTATAATCAGCTATTGCCAGCCACTTACAGTGTTTCAAACCTAGTTGTGACAGTACGATAGTTTCCTTCTACTACTACATTATTAAAATGACACTGTACAGAAGGGTAGCCATGGAACTGGAGCTCTATTTATCTAGGTCAAGGTAAGTGCTTCTGGATGGTTCTGGTGTAGATTAAGACATATTCTTTACAATTTACAATGAATGATAATTGTATCATATCATTTTGTCAATCAGCATCCGCCATGTAAGTTTTATTATTACAATTTAATATTTTATATGTTTATTTAGTTACATGTTTCTATAGTTTCTGTTAAGGTAACAGGTACCGTGGCATAGATGCCAGCATTGAACACTCTGAAGTCAATGATAACTCAATGATAACTAACTGAGAACGTCTTCTGGAAGTGTTACAAACGTGTGTTCTTTTTACTAGTACCCAATTCATTATATGCGTGAAGTTCTTTGCTTGTGACTAGGCAATAAGATAATATTTGTTCCCTGGGAACAGAATCACAGAATGTCTTCACATTTGATTTCCAATAATAATAAACAATGCCAGCATCTCCCAGTCCTTGTAATAAAGTCTTCTTAATAATTTATAAATGTCCTAAAAGCTGAGGAGCAGCAGGTTTCTAAAACATCTCAAAAAGCAATAATACAAAGGTAAGAGGTGAAAATTGTCACTCTATATTTTTCATAACCCAATGTATTCATTCCTGGGTTTCTTTTTTTACACGCAAATATAAAGCCGTATGAACAATTGTATATATATTCAAGTGTGACATTTAATGGGTATCTTCATAAGCCTTGAGGGGAGTTAACTATTGAATATTAAGGCATTTTCCCTCCACAGCTGTCATTCTCTCTGTGGAGGGCCAGGATATGATGCCTTGTAATGCATCCTATGAAGGCAGTGCCAGGTCAGGACAGCCTCCATAGTTTAAATGGGCCAGTTGGGAACATAAATGATTTCAGCTGTAACTGGCCCATTGAGCAGTGGTACGGTGGAGAGGCAGTCCGCCATTTTTGTTACAGGGAGACTTACACCCTGGGCCTGTCATGCAAATACGTCGCTGACTTTAATTAAAAAATCTGGTTTTGTGAACTCAGCACAAATTATATTTTGGGGAATTTTATTTTAATCAATACAATGTAACTTTTTTTCTCTCATTAAAGCAGGTCTTTCTAGTGTAGGGTCCCTGGCTCTACTGCTCATTACTGTGTATCTGTTTTGAGCACAAGAATAGCTGTTGTAGATAACACTGTTAATGAGTAATCAAGCGACTTTGTGGTGATTTTAAGGGATTCAATGGTGAGGTTTAGTGTTTTTATTAGGGTAATCCATATGATGTATTAATTCCTTTGAGTAAATAGAAATGTTAATGTTGGTTGCAGTCTTTCGTTGAAGGTGACATTGTTTACTGAGCCAGCATAGAAAAATATTTAGAATCACACAAGCTTCTGGGACATTAGAGGTCTCTTCACTTTCAGTTTGTACGTCTTCTGGGGGCCTAAAAGTTAAACAAGACTTTTCTGCCGATGATTGACTGTCCTAGGCTGTGAAAACTTGTCTTTGTTGTTTTATCCTATTGATATTTTACATTTTTTAGTACACCTGGGTGACTAGGAACAGGAAGTTGTTCAGCCATGACTTCCTGTTTCACAGGGATATAAAATATTGCAATATTATTGAATGTGTGCAGGGATTCCAAAAATCAAATTACTCCCAGTAGGAATATATTGCCAGTTTTAAGAAGCACTTGACTTGATAACCATAGATAACAGGGGTTCTTTAACCAAACGATGAGCAGTTTATACAGACACTTCCTGTAAGTGTTATAGTGCCATTCTTTTGTGCTACTAAGGAAGTTGGTAGTTTAAGGAAATACATTTAAAAGCCTTCTATGATTCATATGTATTCTCAAACAGCATAAAGTTTGATATCGTGGGCACACAAAGGTGGTGGAGTTATGTTTTCGTCCCCAGGCACTGGTGGACACAGCGGGGTATCTGAATGACATACTCCTTCGTGATGACACCACAAATTGGCATGTAGCATTTGTTCAGCTGTTGCTTAGCCTCGGATCTTCACAGGACACAATGTAAGTGAAATTAAAGCCTCTGAAAGCCAGAATACCACAGAGTAACAGGAACCCGTCCCACAATCTTTGTTCACATTACTTGTAACTGCATCCTGTTTCGAATGAGTGTAACTAGGAGCTGCATCAAGATTTGATAGCTTGAAGGTTAAAATAAAGATAATGATATCTCCCTCGCAGTACAATTAGATTGCATGCTGTGCAGTTTTAGCTTAAAAGTTCATTTCTGGTCCAACAGAGACAGGAAAATGTTCATTGTTCCATAGCTTCACTGCTCGTCAGAAAAAAAAACCTGCTAGTCATTTGGTTGTTGGTATAATCATATCTTGGAAAAATAATTTTGAGAAGATGGTTTTGAAACAGGTTTAAACTTTCCATCGTACTTATATCACTATATTTCTTCCCGATTATGAATAGATTTTGGTAAACCGCTAAAGCATGTGCCCATTAATAACATGGCTTGTTATTTTTGACCAGTTAGAGTCGATCAGCTATCCTCATTAAAAAAAAATGCATAACCATTATGTGTATTGGAGTCCAATACATTTAACTCTATGCAAACTGGAGCATGACATGTTAAGTTTTGAAGACAGAAGACGTCAGTCTTGTTTAACTCCTCCAATGGCTGCCTCTGCTGAAGCTTTAATATGTAAACCTCTTGTGCATGCTCACTAGAACTCCCATTGAAGTCACTGGAACAGCAACCAATCACATATATCCTAGCAAACCACCAGTGTTCACATAGCATACATGTGATTGGCTATGTTTACTCCACTTATTACAATAGGAGGTCAATTCCTTTGTTCTAGCAAGAAAGTTGTGAGCATGTGCAAGAAGCATACTGAAGTATGCTCCCTATTTTCACTAAAGACAGTTGGGGGAGGAGAAGTCTCATTCCAATAACTAAGGATGATAGAACATATTTACATGCATTAAAATGCCATAGAATACTTGCAAATTAAGTCTAATAAATAATTTGACATGAAAATAGGGGGGGTTCCTTTAAAGTCTCCTGTCCTGCAAAAATGATTTGGTAGATGATAAATTATCCTCATTTATATATTCTGGTGGCCAATATGTTAGTTTTTTTTATGTATGATGGTAGATATAAAAGTATACACAACTACTGTATGACTTAAGGTGTACTGATGTACCTTGTGTACACTAATAATGGGCAATTTGTGATCTTAATGCATTGTGGGCACCACAGACTTTATTAGTAAGAAAAATTAAGCACAAAATATTGTTTAAGCTATACATTTTCTCACGTTTTGGCAACAAATGGAACTGTGTTGTCGTTGAATGTATTGTTCGGTTTAAAGGAGCTGTTCCACTGAGACAAAACATTATTGTTTGCACTCTAGGGAAACTAAAACTGTAATCTTATTCTTAAAGGTTTCAGTTTCTGTGGCAACAACCTCCTGGTGCCTGTATTAGTGTCACGTGACAATTACGTGTTCCCAGCAAATAAAGAATATCAATGAGGCAACATGATTAAATAATTATTTCTTTGTAAATTGTTAGGCATTCAAAAGTACCATAAATCATGTTTCTAACGCTGCATCATAATGCTACAAGTATTTAATTCTGCAGAGTTGGTGGAACAGCATCTTTAATTTACCACAGCATACACTGTAGTCGTGCCATCGGCGCAGGGAGCTGATAATGTTTTTTTTTTAGGGGTATTGGGCTATCATTTAACGGCATTATACTGTCCTGCTCCAGCTGAGGCAAGACCAGATGTACCAGGCACAAGGAAGTTCCCTTGACAGTCAGCGAGAAAGAAGGCAAGGTCTATTAAGATACAACGATGGTATACTAAGAAACCTTACATTAGGGGTATTGTGTCCCTGTGAATTATTAATTCTTAATAGTGTATTAAACAGATGAGAATGTTTAGTTGCCAGAATCAAGTACAATGCAGTGTTTTCAGTCGGTGTATTCCATGCACATTGCAAGCGATACACAGCATGCATTGTGGATTATTGGACAGTCTGGCTTTGCTACTTAGGTATGCAGCTGGTGTACGGCTCCATGGCTGCTGCAGACTCCACTGCAGTGTGACCGTGCGAGGCAATCGCGAGAGAGATTCTCTACGCTCGGCTGTATCTTATTGGTGACACTCTGCGTTTTCCTTTCGAGGCTCTTGCAACACATTTTGCAAAACTGACATTTAAAGGTTAGGGCCTTCTCGTGGACTTTCAAAAGACTATTAACAGTTTCTGAAGAATCAAACCAAAATTATTTCATCACGGTTAATGCAGCAGAAGAGTAAACCTACAGTAACATACCCCTTAGGACACATGTGGCTATACACCCGCTGATTTATATATTTTCTATCTTTATTTGAACGTTTATTTTGTCATCAGGTCAAATAAATAAACACCTTTTTTTATCACTTCAACCAAAAAATGTAAGGAGATGTAACAATGTGCATTAACCCGTTTTGTGCAAAACAATGTTCTATACTGGCGTGTAAATAATGCGACATCATGGATATTTGTGTTGTGTGTCTCCATGTACACTTATTGCCACCAGGTCCCATTTTTTCGATAGGAGACCTCGGAGACCAAATTGATGGGTGGCATAATCATGGTGACAACCAATCACGATGATCACTTTGTTGACATGACAAAGCCAATACTGCATTGTTGCAAAGTTATTATGAAGGGGTTAAAAAGTTTAACTATGACATGCACGCTATTTTAGAGATAAATGTCGTCAATATATGTTATCATTAAAAGCCAAATGTTGTGATGTGTATCTAGGTATGAAAACCTCGGGGAGACATTACGTGCGCGTGCAAGACTGCAAATTCCATCTGTTGTTGGATTAAGCGTTATGGTGGTTGCAGGCTGACATAAATAGATGAGACACACTCATTCACTGCTACATTGTATGCCAAAATTGTCCTTTGAAAAGCGAATACAGTCTACCTCTGCATATGGAAAATGATGACACACGTTTTATAATGACACTGATATGTGAAACCAATATGTTTGATTATAGGCGTTCACCTTGTGGGCCTTGTTCTAAGAAGCATCAAGAACATACTAAAAAAATTGGGTATATCTATGGGGGATTTAACTGTCAAACTTGTTATGTGGCCATTTCAGAATTTTAGTAGTCATCATACCCTGGCTCCATTATATCCTTTGCCCTTTTATTTTGCATTGGAAACCAAAATGCCACCTTAAGTTCGGTATCATAAAACCACTTTTTGTTCTGTTTATATTTTTTTATTTCCCACTTGGGAAAGTGCAACAGAGATGTGATTGAATCACTCAGACAGACATGATGTGATTCTGTAAATTTCAGGGGAATTGTAATTCAGAGCATTAGAAAACAATATTGCGATCTGATCTAAAAGATTTCTTTTTGATATTCTACAAGAAAGGTCTGTTTATTCTTGGATTTTTCTCCCAACCGTGGTAGTATAATTTAACACCAGATGACAATTCTCGATTTAGTCTTGGACCACAAGCAAGTTATTTGGATTAGCCAGGGTAAAGTAAAGAATTTAAGTAATTTTTTATGTTGACTGATGAAGCTCCGTCGTTGGAATATAAAAGGTATGACATATTTGATATGGTCTGAGGTTGAACAGTAAATCATAAAGGAGAATAATTTCTTCTATAAACTTCCATATTTATATTTTAATAATTAATTGAAATCCAGTATGCAGCGAGCCGACAGCACATAAAGTATCAGTATTAATTTATGTTAACATAACATTTTTTTTTTACTTTAATCACAATGGATAATGCTAGCTGTATTCCGCACGAAAAATCAAAACATTTTGTATAGCAGGTGGCTGAGAAGATTATGAGAAAATTCATTGTTCGTCTCAGGGGGTTTATTCGCTAAACACTGTGGTGTAGGATAGATGGAACGGTTCATCTGATTCAAGCATGCATTAAAAAGGGGCTAACTTTACAACTTAACATGCATCAAGATGTCACGATCCCGGCCGGAGTACGTTACGGAGGGACTCACAGCGCCACGCTCCCGTACGGAGCGCGTCGCCCGAGTACCCGTTGCGTCACGGTCTCGTCCGGGACGCGTCGTCCGGGTGCCCGTGGCGTCGCGCTCCGGTGCGGAGTGCATCTCCAGAGTACCCCCGAGTGGCGGGTACTCGATACTTACCCCTCCTGGGACGATCCTGTAACACTGTGTCCTCATACACAGCGGTTCACAAGAACGAACCGCCGCCCAGTGATGGACACCCACGGCAATACTGGACACGCCCCCCTTCCGATCCCATACCCCTGTGGAGGAGAAGCAACGTCCATTGGACGTCGTCACGGTTGGGGGCGGGATCTAGAAGGGCGGCTAGTTTAAAAACTGAGCACTGATTCCTGTTCACGTTAACCTCTCTACTCCTGACCCGGATTGTTTGACCATTCTCTGCCTCGTACCCGGTACCAACCTCGGCGTGATTCCTGACCACGTTAACCTCTCTGCTCCTGACCCGGATTGTCTGACCTTTCTCTGCCTGCTACCCGGTACCGACCTCGGCTTGATTCCTGACCACGTTAACTGCTTTACTCCTAACCCGGATTATCTGACCATTAAGAGACTGATCCATTTGTATCCTGCATCCTGGTTTCCACGCCTATGCAAACGTAACACAAGAGCTGATTGTCTGTACCTTATGTGAAGTTAAATTCTATAATTTTACTGCACCTATATACAATGGATTAATCTGGACCAACTCATTTTAGGAGACTCTCACTAAGGTTGGCTCTTGATAATCAAGGTTAAGTAATTGAGATTAAATGTTTTAACGTCTCTTCGATTCACTATTTCGTAAATTAACCCTATAGAGTATTTACTTATTGATGCATCAACAATTCATAAAGGATTTTTAGATAACCCACCAACTGTTCCACAATCGCACAAAGTGATTTTCCCCTCCTCACAACGTTAAATAAGGAGCATAAAAGTTGTAGTTTTCTTTGTCAACATGAATAGTATTTCTTGAACATGATACCAACTGTGCTGCTTGAGGAAACAGAATTTCCTTATTAGTAAGTCTATGTGCCAGTCACTCAAGAAGAGATAACGTACAAGGCCCTTTAGGTGGCATGTATGAAAACTTAAAGATTCCATGCTGCTCTCCTGCTATTCAGAAAATTACCCCTGTGTAGGAAAGATAGCAAACTGCAAATGGAAAATACGATCTGGACCATTGGACCTATTAATTGCCCCGCTGGTCTAGTTAATTTTTTCCCTTAAGTTAATCTTCTGCACAAAACTAATTTATATTTTTATAGCAGCTCTTCTTCATGGGCTTGTCTCTGATTCCTGTGCCTCCCCCTGGCCGGTGCACAGCGAGCCAAGTCATTGACAAATTAGATCTGCACATTTTGCAATTTCACAGTTGTTCATAAACACTTCAGATGAAATGGACTGTCCTGCCAGCTATTCATGCACAGCGGGATTGGTATTAGCGAAAGCTGTTTTAATTCCATGGACTCTCCACCAGAAATGTGACATTGCAGGGAGTGGGTGTCCAGATTTAGCTATTCTAAGTGAATTGGGGACTTGAATTAAACCTTTCATTTTTTACATTGCCTTTTCATTTTTATTTCCAAAGTTCCAATTACAGTAATACAATTTTACATAGAGGTATCTTACCTTTTTCAAATTTTAATGGAATCATTTGGCAATCTAAAGGTCAACATCTGATTACATCCACATGTGCACAATTAAGAAAGAAATGTTGAAAATATGTTTTTGGTAAAAAGCTCTTTCAATTATTTGGACTTTCCACCAGAGATGTAACATTGCAGGGCGTGGGTGTCCAGATTTAGATATTCTAAAAAAAATTGGGGACTTAAATTAAGCCTTTCATTTTTTTTACGTTATTTTTCTTTTTATTTTCCAATTTCTGCAATTTCGGTAATACTTCTTATTAAAAGACCTTTGTTTTTTTAATTGATTTGATAGAGGTAACTTATCTTCTCTTTCAAATTTTAATGGAATCATTTTCTAAAGATCAACATTTGATTATATCCGCTCGCTACTGCACAATTGAGAAAGAAATGGTAAAAATATGGGTGTGTTTGCATAGGGGTAATAATTTATTATCCATTTCCTCTGCTGTAGCTGTATCTAAATTGCAGGTCTTAGCTGCATGCTAATGGCAAAACAGATTACACAAATTCTTTGAAGAAACAAATCTAAAAAAAAATAATAAATGTAGCGATACAATTCAAAAACCACTAATTGAATTGCTGTGTATGTAGTTGATCTGACATGTTTTAAACAAAGATCTTCTGCTTACTTTCAACCATTACTTTTTGTTGCTGGAAGAAGTACATGTTATTGATGTGCTGCTCTCCCTACGTTACACATAGGGTTAAGTAAGCATGGAATAATCAATAATCTTATGTCTTTATGTCCTAAATTACTTCCATATCTCTAGATCACAGGAATGATTGACATGCTCACAAACCACCCTATCTTACACACACTTAGCCATTTTAAGATTCATTTTTTAAGTACTTATTGATTATTAGTGTTTATAAGTTCTGACTTAAGATATGTGATTGATGTACCAATTGCATAATGAAAGGCGTATTATGCGATGGTGGGTAAAGAGCATGAACCATTGGAGAATGGTGGTTTTCAAAGAAAACACAGTTTTGATGTGTTTTGCCAAGATTCTAGACTGATGGTAGGTTATATGTTCAGAGAGCACATCTAGAAGGCTCTACACCTGAGCTAGGAAATGGTTGTATACAGAGTCAAAACCAGCCCCTGTGATGCATGCCAGAACAGAGTAGTGTGACAGCATTTAATGGGCTGGAACTCCCAGGATGCTATGCTAAGGCTGAACCAATTATCCGTTAATCTGGAGCATTTGTAATGTGCCAGTTCCCAATACATTATTAATGCATGGGTACCGGGGGCTTCTATTAGTGCAACATTTATCACGGCAGAAAAAAAATCTGATCCAAAGATTCTTTATTGGTCAGTATATTGGTCATTTTTGCTATTACACATCTGATTGGAAGATGTTATATACAGGAAGTTCAACTTTCACAGCATAAATGTTTCCTTTGAATTGGTAACCAGGCATGTAAATAAGGTTACATATATAAAGTTATCATTTAAAAAGTGCCTTTAGCATCATAGCAGCGAATTAAATGTTCCGTTGGTCGTTTGAATCATCTCTTGATATGGTGATATAATCATTTTTCAAACTTTGCACCAGAATTACTTTCAACACATGAATGTTTGTTTGCATTTCCAGACTTCAAGGAAATCCACAGGTTTCGAGTGGTTGTGTAGTCAAATACCATTTCATTTTTAGCAATTAAAATCATTTTTGAAGACCATACTAGATTATGAAAGGGTCATTAGCTTCTACTTTAAATGGAAATCTTATATTTGTATATAAGTTGTAAACCTGTTTCTCATAATACCCTAAGAACCCAAGGGTACCCAAAGTTTAGCTACCCAGATGTTGATGAGCTACAGCCTCCATGATTGATTGTCAGCATGTCAGTGGACAATCAGAAGCCGGCCCAGAATCTGGCGATTTGTAGCTCCATAAGCACTCTAAAGTCATCGGCCAGTTGCCTATTGGTCAACCTGTAGATACATCAACAGCTATTGCTTCACATTTTTTACTCTTAAATGAAGTCCAGCAGCGATTTTTGGCTTCTATCAAAACATCAGGATAGATTAGAATGTCCACAGTGGGTTGATACAGCTTTTGAGACTGAGTGCATAGACGTGGGAAATCCTTATCCTGCCTCAGGTTTTAGTTAACATCATAGTTCTGGTATGTAGGAGACAGTCACATCTCTAAAGAGACTGACATTTGTTCTTCTGCTTTATTCGGTGCTTTTGATTCAGCTGCTCGTCCTCCTGTGGTACAGCTGCCTTGCTTGTAATTCCCAGGCTTATGTTTCTGTGTATGTGTTGCGAGTCCAGCCTACAGAAAAAAAAAAAAGATATGGAAAATAAAACTTGTTCAGCTAATGTTGCTAGTTAAAAATCCAAGCACATATTGTATTTACTTAAAACCCATCTGTGCTTGTTTTACCAGTAATGTATTCAGTCTGCGGCCTGTAGTCTACGCAGGAACAGAAGAGATAAAGTCAGATTTTCTTCCAACACGGGTAAATAAGGAGCCACATGTGATACATCCTTGTCCTTTTGTAAGTGCTGATCCCTTTTGGGTTTTAATAAAATCTGTCTTCCTCCATAAATTAATGATGGCTTCATTAAAAATAGATATACATCTTATATATGAGAATAAGATTATAAGTGCTGCAAAATATGAGCCATTATCTTTCCAATACGCGAGAGGCAACCAATCAGACAGCTTTCCTCTGACTGATTACCTCTGTCCTAAATCCACAGGCTCTAACGTAACCTTTTTAATGGAGTGTTATTATGCTCTATTCGAACAATACATCACTGTCCTCAATGGTTTTGTGACTGCCTCTCAAGCAGCCATCTAAAAATAGTTTGTGTATGTGAAAAAAATGAGTTCTCTACTGCAGAAATTTTTAGCCTCAAAGTGGTTCTCTTCACAGCCAAGAGCCTCTACTCTTAAATGTACTTGGTTTGTATTGTACAACAGCACTAGTAAGTGAGTCTTCGGCAAGTGTTAGTCAGTGTTAAAGGAAAGGATCCAAATAATTTTTGCTCTATGCAACCAACTGACCTTGCAACGGCTCTGTTTAGAAGGAAAAATTGACTATTTGGCTGTTAGGTCTGTGGGGGTGTACAAAAAGGCTACAAATAAAAAATGAAATTTTTGTTAGCAGCAATACGCTCATGTAGTCTGTCTATCTTATTAGTTTAATTACCTACTATAACTGCCCCAACCAATGTCTACAGAGTATTTATAAATTATTGTTACAGGTATGAGAACAGCTGAACACATTGCCTACTGCCTTCTCACCTGCATGCGCCCAGCGGCAGCTCAGCGAGGATTTGCTATGATAGCACGATCCCTTTAATTACCAATAACAAGTACAAGTATACTGTTTCTGGCCTACCAGTCCCGTCTTTTCCACGCTGTCCAAGATATCCCTTTACCACCAGGCAGCATGGTCGACAGGGTTTCTTCTTCTCTTTAGCAGTGGACAGCAGGCCCTGAGCTCAGAGCTGTGGCACCTGGAATACACTCCACAGCTAATGGCAGGATTTCTGTATCACTAACACCCTGCAGTTAGAGGATATTCTTTCCACCTCACGATGCTCACAGATACTGTAAAATGTATTTGCGTTCCTATGGCTTAATCACACATCAGAATCCTGTGGGAGACCTTCTTCCACATGCTATTCAAGAGTTCTCTTTTCATTGCCTACAGCCTGCTCTTTGGGCCAGGAGGGCAGGAATAAAGCATGGTCACGTCTAATTAAAGACAAATGAAAGGAATTGTATACATGGGGATAAAGATCTAGTCGACTGTCTAAATGAATACTTCTGTTTTTACAGAGGAAGATGAAGGTGAGGGACCCTTGCTAGCCAAGAGAAATATGGTGACATGTCAACCAGCTGTATTTACAGAGGAAGAAGTACTAATTGAACTCCAAAGTAAAATAACTCCAACGGCAAATGATCTAAGTAAGTTAGAAGAATGGCAGAGAGTGTGGCAGCTGCGGTTTAATATTAATAAATGTAAAATTGTGCACTTGGGACATAAGAATCTCAACACAAAGTATAGCATTGGGGTCACTGTTCGGTCAGTGGCAACTCAAGAGAAGCATTTAGGAGTAATTATTTGTGATGACTTAAAGGTAAGCAGACAATGTAATAAAGCATCTCAGAAAGCAAACAGGAGGCTGGGTTGCATAGGGAGAGGCATTAGTAGCAGGAAGAGGAAGGTGATTATGCCACTTTACAGGTCAGGACTCGCCTAGAGTATTGTGTACAGTTCTGGAGACCCTATCTCAGAGCAGAGCTTTGGAAATGGTAAGTGGTTTGCAGGACAGAAATTATCAGCAAATATTAAATATGCACAGCTTGGAGGAAAGAAGAGAGATGGGGGAATGCAATAGAAACATTTAAATACTTAAAGGAATTTAACAAAGTATAGGAGGCAAGCTTATTTGAGGAGCACTGTTAGAACAAATGGTCATGGTCTAAAACTAGAGAGTCAGAGGCTTGGATGTAACGTAAGGATGTTCTACTTTACTCAGAGGGTAGTAGATTAATGGAGTAATGGACAGTCTCCCAGCAGAAGTGGTGGAGGCTAATACAATGAGGGAATTTAAACAGGCATAGGATAGGTATAAAGCTTTCCTCACTATAGGTCATGACCAAAGACTGGTTTAAACCCTATACAATGGGGAAAATGGACAGACTAGATGAGCCGAATGGTTCTTATCTGCTGTCAAATTTTATGTTTCTGTAAATTTCTGTCACTGTTTATAAAGCTAATAGTGATGGTTTATCTTATTTATTTTGTTATTCTCAAGTGTTTTTTGGACCATGGTGAATGCTTTCCAAGACGAGGCATTGTCGATATAGGAGCATGTCACTTTTACGAGAATTGCACTTTTACATTCTTTAATGGCTGGTGGGTGATGTACACACTGTAACCTGTTCTTGATTCAAAGTGTTTTGCCGGTGGGAGTCCCAATTATTTCTAGAAACACAGCTTTGGCAGTAAAGATCATTTCTTAGCAGGGACAGTTTGAACATTGTTAATTAATTCTACTTGGTGGCATAATTGTGCATTATTGGTATATATATGCATTCCACATTGCAGTAACATATCATGTATACTCCATTTTTAAGTTTATGATATCATATGTGCGGGTATTTTTTGAAGTTCATAGATAAACTGGAAACATAGAATTTGGCAGCAGATAAGAACCTTATTTGGTCCTTGTTATTGTCTTAGACTGAGGATAGCCACATGTCTATCCCATGTGCATTTAATTCCCTGACTATATTAATAACAAAAAAACAAACAGAAATATGAAAAGCCCATAAGGCCACACTCCACTTCCTCTTCTTTGATGTGCCGAACAGGTGGCACAAAACTTCAACCAAGAACTGTAGGACAAAAAAACTCCTGATTTCAGCAGGCATCCAGGCAAACTCAGACTTTATGAAAAAAGAGAAACATTGTAAACTGCAGAAAAATACAGCCTCAAAGCACAACTGAACACATAACACATGTTTTTAACATCCTGTTTGTTTATTAAATTATTTTAAATAAATGAGACATTTACATCTCTTTTTTTATCCGATTAATCGAATAAATAAGGTCTGTGGGCCTTCTGATTGGTTGTTTGTTTTTCTGTCATTAACTATTTCTTTGCTTCTGGAGGTTTTAGTAAAGAAGATGATGCAAATATGAAGCCTCCTGTCTTGCCATAAAATTGTCTATAGAGTGTGTTATCCATACAACTAGCAACTGTATTGCACTTTTTCTTTTTTTCTTTTTACATTTTTAATCTGGTAAATCTTCACAGGGACACTTTCCAATGTATTTACTTAAAATAAAGTTTGTGGATCAAAACACATTTTCCAATCCATGCTTGCCCCCTTTTTTTGTTATATGATCAGAACTGGTTAATCATATTGAAGTTCAGTAGTTGCTGGACTTCGGTTGGCAATGGCTGCGATGGCAGTATTAGTAGTCTAAGATCTCTAGGTTGCATTTCGCTTGTGCAAGCAGATGCCATTTTGGCAACAATTAAAGATTTAATAAAATATCATAAATGGCCACAAAATCCTAAGGGACAAAATGTATTTTTGTTTATAGTATTACACTTTATGGTATTCCTTCTTTTCTTTTAAGAACGGAATTCTAAGACCCCTTGATGTGGATGTGAAGATTTTTTATTATATCTCCACTATGCTTGTGAATGCATTTTTGAAGTGGCACAGTCATTTCTTTTTGACATACTTTACCACAGCACGCATTTTTTCCCCTTAAGGTTTTGCTCCCCTTTCTGATATTTTATTAGTAACTGGACATTAGAGCGAGTGTTTTAAGATGGCTACAGTCCTTGGGCAGTATTACTGTTATTATTTACTTTTATTCTTCCTTTATTGTGTCCTGTTTGCTGACCACCATTATTATTTTCCCAATTCAAGATTAAAACCCTCCCTGCAGAAAGCCGACAATAACTACCCACTTCTAACCCCAGCTATTTGGTGCGAGAAGAACTAAAGAAATAATATTCCTTTATTGTCATCCGAAATGGAAAGCGTTTGTAGACATTTCAACACAAAATATTTTGTTTATAAAATTCTGTTTTTTTTAAATGAATCGTGGATGATGGGACCACCTATAGTAGCCTCTTAGCTTCTTAAACTGAAAAGCTTTTTTTCCCATAGCACAAAATATTAATTGTGTGCACATGAATGGTAACTTGGCAAAATGCATTTGTTGCAAGATTATGGGGCTGGTAAGCATCAATGCACCACAGAATCTGAAAAACACGAAGGGAGATTTGTTATAAAATAAATACATTTTATTTAATCCATTATTGTAGTATTTACATCATCTAATGCTGGCAGATGTTTAGTCCCATGTGGCTAACATGTGAGAGTTTTTTCATACATATTTTCTGTAGATGCTGTAGATGGAGCCTTATAGCTGCTTAAAATGAACCATTTGTATATTTATAGTGCAGACTAATTTAAATGTCACTTTAGCCCTATTTAAATGTAATTTCATGTATAAAGGGTAAAGTATTTTTCTGCATGGCGCAGAGGATGAGAGGGGCAATTGGTTAATAGGCTTTTTTTTTTTTTTTTTTTTAAAAACCCAACATTTTCTTTAATATAGCGAGGGTGATAATTTTGTCAATTCCAAACTGACTTTGCTGCCTTCTCCTACCCGATGACTACACTTACTATTCTGTTGTTCCAGCCACCTTGCTCACCCGGCCGCCGGACTCCACACCTGCTTAACATCAGTATCATTACAGTCATGGGGCTAGAGGGTACAATACCGCTGAGCGTATGGTGATCTTCTCCCAGACCCTCAAATGTGTCTGGGAAGAAATAGAACATTGAAGCCATTTCCACTGATAAAACTTAATGACCTTGTAACTAGAAAACATGTAGCCCGGGTGCCCAGAGGCCTCCAACTTCAACAGCTAGTCTGTGTCATCATTGCCTCCAAACAACTTGTCTGTGCCTTCTTTGACATTTTCTTCCCCTTCCAACATACAACAAATGTAAACACACTTACACAAATTACACACACTTACTCATACTCACTAACATACACTCCATCTCACCCCATTTACACATACTTGCTCACAAACACCTACACATACATGCTCACACACACAATTACACATCCCTGTTCACACACATACAATTATACATCCCTGTTCACACACACACACACACACACACAAGTACACATCCATACTCACACACACAATTACACATGCATGCTCACACACACATTCAAGTACACATGCATGCTTACACACACACCAGTACAGTCCCATGCTCACACACACAAGTACACCTGCATGTACACATCCATTCATACAAACACACATATATATATATATATATATATATATATATATATACCTCCCGTTCTGGAGGCACGGGTTCCGTCGCAGCTGCGACCCCTGTAATTACGTCAGCGCATCAATTCATCCTGACACAACAGACTCTTTAAAGACTATTCGCTTGATAGTGTGTGTAAGTAAAAGTGTGGCTGTAGATTACATGTATGGCTATAATTGTGGATTTGTGCACTGTGCCCTTAATCACAAAAGCTGCAAACCCCCCTCTGGTGTTTCAACCAGCAATACACAACAAGAAAAACAAATGCGTTGTGTCCTCAATTCACCTAAAGTACACCTGGAAGGGTTAAACGTTTCACCTATACATGAGAGTATACCCATTTTTTTTTATTTGACATTAGCTGCACTGCATTCACTCACCCTTCATACATAGTGCATCAAGGGCAGACTAGTTCACCCATTAGTCAGAAAAGTCGTAGTTCCAGAGGATTAAGCCGAAACACATACCTGTATTTCAGACTATACATTTGCTAGCAATGTCTGTTCTTTATGTTTGACAGGCGTACTTTAGATGTACTTTAAAAGATAAAAAAAAATTCTGGCTATCTGGGGGTTTATTTTAACTAAATGCTTTTGGTATTAGAAACGGTTCGCTTTTACCTGAGGGGGCTATAAGAAAAAGAAAAAAAGAAAAGTCTATCAGCAGAGAAGTGCAATTAATCGTTTCTTGTATATATATTCATTCAGGGGTAAAAGTCTGCTTGGCATTTAAGGGGAGACAGCCAGAAGATGACTACAAGGTACAGAACGGACCTCACAGCTAAACAGCTGGTAAATTTGTACTTCGTTATTAACCATTTTTTTTGGAAATTCCATACAGAATTCTCCGGCAGCCAACACTCACTAGCAGGGAGAATTACATTTTCAATGGGCGTTTAAAAGCACCGGCAGAAACTGTTAAAATGGTAGAACTGTGCTTCTGAGTAATCAAATAAAAATGCTGGCAATTTTAGACTCTTGACTTGGATGCCATGGTGGGAAACATTAACATAATCCTCCCAGAGGCATTTGTAGATCAGGATTAGTGTTTAGCTAAAAAAAAAAACAACATTGATAGAAACTTAAAAAATCACTGACTTTGAGTTGAAGGTAGGTGCTGGGGAGCTGAATGCATATTTTTTCCAAACCAGCATGATCAAGAACCAGAACTGTATTTTTACATGGCTAAATATTTTTTTCTGTTTGCTTGTTTATAAGCTGAGATACGGGAGAGGTTTTCAGATCAACTATTTATTATGTTACTGGAATTCTGCACAAAACATGTCTTCTACTTCACAGACTACATTTCAGATAAGCACGTTCTGGCCCTTCGGTGTGAGGTTAGGTCGGGGAGCAGTTACTTTTATAAAACTCAGGTGATACATTTGTGTCCTACATAAGAAGCTTCTCTAGGGAAAAGCAGGTAAAATATGGGTCTTAGCTTAAAAAAAAAAAGGATTCTTACATTGTTTATAATGGAACACTGCCTAAAGATATTTCAGAATATTTACTGGTCAAATGATCTACTAGTGGGTAAACACTTTTCGGGTATTCTCCTGGTGTTAGGATCCCAATATTCCCTTAGTGCCGTTCATTATTATGTTACATAATTTAATCATGCTCTAATTAATTACATCTGAGGCCAAAAGTGAATATTTTTGATAGTACATCCCAGATACCATTGGAAAGATGCAAAACATGTTTGAAAAATTGACACCCCAGGGTATTTCGGACACTGGTATTTTAACCCTTTCCAGGCACTAATTCTACTACCAGCCATAGTCAAAGTAATTTTTATGTGTTTTCTTTTCCACACAAACATTGTACATTTAGTATGAATTTACCACTCCTGGTATTTGTCACTGTCAAACAATACCAATATGTGCAGTACTTGTCTGGAAAGATCCTCTTGAAAACTTGGTCTGCCGCTTCATTTAATGCCCCATTTAATCAAGGTGTGCAACTGAATTAGGGTGACCATGTCAGCCATGTTTTCCAGGACACAGGGATACATGTATGGAGGATGTATAACTGACTAATTAGTTCCTTTCCATGAGTCTATTTTTTCCACATACTGCAGGGCAGCATTTTGCCTGGGCTTGTCAGCAATATGTTAAAAATTTTATGTGTCCCAGAAAACATGGCTGATGTGGTCATCCTAAACTGAACCCCAAATATGCGGTTGTGGATTCTAGACTGCAACTGGAGAAAAACTACATTAAACTCAATAGGAAGCTTCTACTGGGTGATTCAGTGGTGTGTTGCTTTACACATACACCCCAGACCTTAAAAATACTTCACCTAGAATCCAGGTATAAAGAAATGTATACTAGTCTTTGATCTAAAAAGGTATAATCACATAAAAAACACAGAAGCCTTTTGAGTTTCTATGACAAAAACCTTTCAGAGCTTGCTTTGTGTGAAATGACAATTAAGTGTCCCTGACAACAAAATACTAACCAACAGTATGATGGTTCCAATACGCCAGTGTCAAAATCAGCAGAATAGGTGGAACAACACATTTCAAGTTTGAGAAACAGGAACTCAACTTTCTTTGGCAAAAATAATTCACAGAGTGACAAAAGTCTGGTTTGAATGTTTAACCAGCTTTTGGTTGTTACCTGTGCACCAGTGACACTGTGAAGAGAGGCAAAAACGTTTCTAGACAGAGGATAAAGAAGGAGTATACAATCTAATGTTCTCTTTAAGTGCAAATCAAGCTGAATCCAAACAATTTCTTTCCCTGGCGTATGCGTTTTGCCCTGATGTCTATGATTATTTCACCCTATTAGTTTAGTCCCACTTCACCAATAGAAGCATATGGCTTGGCAGGGAGAGCATGAGGGAGTCGAGCCAAGGAACATTTGCAGTGAGTTAGAACACTTAAAGTTGTTCCACTGTTTTAACTAAAAAGACACAAACATATACTATACATATACATATACATATACATATACATCTATATTATTCTTGCTCTGCTAGTTACACTAGTGGCCAATGTGCCGCTTGGGGTATGGTGAGGAGCAGATGGGTTAATTCAGGAAAAAGGCAGAAAACTGGGTTAAGGAAATCACTGGAATAATAATTTGATTTTCTTTCTCCTCCATTATATATGAAGTGGAATAAGCACTGTTTTAATAATTTAGATTCACAAATGATTGGCTTGTAATCAAGAAATGGGCATTAACTAGACTGTGTAGGCTTGTATCATAATTGTTTTCAAATTAAGTTTTTATCCATGTTCTACATCATGGCTTTGGACATTTGCTTTTCCGCAATGTAATGCTAAAAGAAATACTACTTCTCATATACTTAATTATGGTAGATATGTCCTCTAAATTTCTAGGACCCCAGGTGACTGAAATTAAATATTTCACTTAGGATCCCTCACGTGCCTTAAACAGCCGTATTACCTGGGGCCAGTTAGCTGATTTTATGCTTCCTGACAGTGGAAAAAACTCAAGAATTAATATTTCCTAATTGCATAAAATATTCTTTTCTTTTTTTTTTTTTCAATCTTCATGTTTTGAGCATATTTCTTCTTCCAATATCCTTTGAAATTTGTGATGTCTTAATGAAGGTTATCTGCCTCCACCTCCTCCTCTACAGCTCAATGACACCATAATTTGTCATATTGTGTTCCATTTGTTTGTTTCTGTTACAATACCTGACTAGATTGATACAGACAAGAAATGCTTGATTGTTTTATCATTATTTGAGATCATGTTTGGTTTGAGAGCAGATTTATAATGTAACCACTCCAATATTGGAAGGACAAGCAGAGTCATAGCAACACAGAAATAATAATAAAAAAATAACACAATATGTCTATATTTGTCAAACTGTAAGTGCCTTATTACCATAACTGCTTGCAACACCTTCCAGAGAATCGAGTACCAAATATTTGCTTTCAGGGGTTGCTGTCTGTATATACGTGGCTGGAGGTTAAGTTTTTAATACTTATGCAACATGTGGTCTACAACACAGAACCCAATCTACCGCTGAATTGGCAGTATCTTTAAATATGCAGCCCTATGACCACTGTGAGAGATGGCCAGTTTGGGTCTGTTTGCGTTATTCTGCTTGACTTACTGCCCCATTTGCACACATCAAATTGTTGTTTTCCATATCAAGCTCTACAAACCACCATTGCACCTCCATATTACTCATCACCCTCAGTTATTTGCTACACACTTATAGTTTATATTTTTGTAGTAGTTTTTTTTATTAACAGACAAACTCCTGCTCTAAAAAGATATGGCATGGGCTAATGAGCAATAGGGATTTTGGCAGTACTAGGATCTTAACAGTATTGGCCAGGTTCCTGTGTCGAAGTATTAAGAGCTCGGCGTGTATAACGTCAAGAAAATGTTATCAAATAGGAGTTCCCTTTAGTCTGCGTTACCCAGGTTAAGAAGTCCTGTTCAGTTTGGTATCTGGACACAAAACAAGCTTCTAAATAGATAGATGCGATTTTACGGTCGGTAAGGTTTTTTAGATTTCAATAAAGTATTGATGCCCATGGGGTCTGCATAGTAGAAGGGGCCTTGACAGGGATGCGGAGCAGGGCTAGGGCAGGGGGTCATGTAAAGTTCAGATGGCAGGGGGAGGAAGTGAAGGGGGTATATAAGGTTAGGTAAAGGTGGGTTCTGGGCTGTTTTGTTGTGCCAGTTCACCCCGTGTGTTTGTACCACCCTCCCTCCCGTTATTTATTGTGAGCTGTTTTCTTGTTGCTATGTTTCTGGTTGGTGTTCATGTTTACTAATTTTCTCTGTTTCTGTTCTAGGCATTTTGTCACAGCCGGGGGGCGGTAGATTGCCAGGTAGCCGGGGGGTGTTATGTGGTGTTATAGCCACTGGTGGTAAAGTTTTATGTTCACAGGTTGCGTGGCAATGACTTTAATAAATCGGCTCTGGTCTTTTCATCCCACATTGGAGTCTGTGTTTTATTTGGGGGGTTAATTGGGCATGGCATAGCCAGAGAGTCGAGGCTACACCTGTCATGGCTTTTTCACGAGGGAGTCATACGCTTATCAAGTAGGAAAATGGAAAGGTTTACTCACCAAGGCTTTTTTTTTATAAAACCTGTAATTAATTTTGTCTACTCATCATGTGGGGGGTGGTTTTCAGTGCAAATCCCAAAAGAGAAATATATCAGGTGAATGTATATAGTATGTTTTAGTAAAGATGTCTGGAGCAGAGACACAGAGCTTTAATGTAATATCCAAAAGCAATGGAAATAGTGACTTTCCTACGGCGCGAAGAACATATGCTTTTGTTTCTCATGAAAATTGAATTTGGTAACCTTAACTTCATTTAAAAATTTCCTTGGGATGTTTGTGGAGTTACAAACCACTTTATCATTTTTTCGACAGTATCACTAAAAAACCTAAGAAATTTATAATAAAAGATGTTAGAAATGTGTATTTTCCCCTTACTCTACAACACTTACGTGCCTAGTTTATTATGATTAATCCGATAATTATGTTAAATGGCTGTGGGTAATCGTTAAAGGCTCTAGTACACTAGAGCAGAGCCAACACTAGAGATAAATATCACAGAATTTAATTTATTAACATAATATCATAAATCTATATTGCTGTATTAGATTAAGTCTTCAGTTGAAGCTGATACAACTTTTGCAAACATAGAAAAATATGAAGAGTTACATAAGCTTTGATCTCTGAGGTCTCCTCTTTAGATGAAATAATGCAGAGGAGACCCCTGAGATCCCAAAAGCTCTGCAGCCTGGGTACTGGATTTCACCCCTCCGACTTCTCAATGCATTATGAAGGGTAAACACCAGTGAGGTTCTCCTCCAAGAAGAGCTTGGTTTGCTCTGCATAATTCATGTGAGAAGACTTTAGTTGTAGCTGATTTAACTATTACACTGGAGTAGTTTAGGACTACTCGGAGGAGACGATCTTTGGTGCTGGTCATTCCTAACACTTAGGGAAGTCAGCGATTAAGTTGTCTAGCTCTCCTGCAACATCTCAGATTATTGAACAATGATGAAAATAAATACATGGATTGACACTGAAATCGTGGTGTATGAAAATATAAAGAGTTAGCACAGAGTAGTGTGCAGGCAGGTTATAATGTTTGCTTTTATGCTTTCGAGCTGGGGTTAGTGTGTCTGGTGGTATTATCTGTCAAACGATCGGGAGGATTCTGGCACAAATTAATGGGATGAATTTGAGGCCTGTGCACCCTGAAGCTGTTCATTTATCTCCTGATCCCACTAAACAGAATCAAGAACTTTAAGACTGAGCAGACAGTAAAGGCACACATAGATGCTTGTTTTCCCATAATGTTTAAGCTCCAAAGTCTAGAAGAGCCCTCATTGCCTAGTTAAAGAGTTGCAGCTGGTCTAAGGTGCCCGTATTTAATAGGCAGTCTAAAATGAGACGCTCCACCCATCATATGCACGTTAATGCATATCCCCTTTCATTTTTCCCTTCCAAATGAATAGAGGGGTTTTGCTGATTCCTCTGCCCCTTGCATTTTCCTTGCTCCCATCTCCTAAGCTTCACGAAGATGCGTTCATCCAAACACATATACTCCTTGCCAGCATGCACACATTACATTCACTGCCACTTAGCTCCAGTGCTGGCTTGCATGACAGTTCCAGGGTGTCTACATGCACAAAATGTGTACCAATTGATCTAATTTTACTTTATCCAGCCTATAGATACAATATATATATATATATATATATATATATATATATTAACCATGGCTGCATTGGCTTTTATGTTTTATTAGCCTGGAATCCAAAATTTGGCTACAAAATCTTAAGTTTCTACCACTAACCATTAATGATAATTCTTTTTAGTGATATCCCACAAAAACTACTCGCCTATATCCAATAGTGGAATTTCACTGTCCTGTTTTTAGAATGCAAAATCATTACATGGAGATAGTTCTTCTGGTGTTACGAGTAATGAAACAAAATCACAAAAGAAAAATCGATTTCAATGAAGCAGAACTCAAAAGCATATAACTGCTTGAAACTCATGCTAATACAAACAAGACCAATACGTTATGCGTCTCAAGGTCGTATTTAAAGGGAAAAAAATATCAGAAAGAAATTTATAACAATAACAGCTTAGTTGTAAAGGTAAATTATCACATAAAACCGAATACAGAACAAAATAAGAGAGCTGGTATTTAATTTCTAATGTTTGCAATTTCTGATAATAATATAGTGCAGATGCATTGATGTTACACAACTAAAAAAGTACAAACATTTAAGCTAAATTAACAATTACTTTTCAACTAAACATGTATGTCTTTCTGTACAAGTGAGAATTTGTCTATATAAAATGACCCTTCGCTTGCCTTCTTGTAAAGTTATTAACTGTACTCAAATTCTGTTTCTGATATGTATTGTGGTGCTTTTAACTTACACATTGCCATGTATGACATCTGTGCACATGAATCGACCAGTTTAAGCGACAAAAGCCCAGTAATTGTCACTCAAGTCTATTGCTCCTTCAGAGTTGGTGTCTGTTGATATGGAATGACATGTTGAGACTTTGAGTCCCTAATGAGGTCCCAGGTGACGGTAAGATTTGTTGGCATGTGACCATTTTGCTACACTTTAAACTGCGCACACACACGGATGTGCAATAGCTGTTATTTGTTAAATGTCACTCTGGGGCCCTTGTTAAAAAATATTTGGCCCAGTTTCATTAACAGCCAGAGGCTGTTTAATAGGCTTTTGTGCTGTAGGACGTCTGGTATCCATAGCGTTCAGTTTCTCATCTCTGGATAGCTGAGATTCAATATTTGGGCGATCGGAATAAAAAATATTTCTATTCTGCTGTTGCGTCAAGTTCATTTACTTAGCCTGTCCTATGAAGACGTCTTTATAAACAAGAAGTAGAGCACCGATACCAAGAAATCTCCATATTCCTGCCCTAGTGATTGACTACTGTAGGTCCTTCAAGGAAATGTGTTTTTTATATTTATTTAATAGACTTTTTCTTAGTATAATCCTAAAACAGATCAGTTTTTGAAATGCTGTCTAGGTTATCCTTTAGAAAATGTAACATTTAACGTCAAGACAATTAGATTCTTGTTCAGTAGCTGCCTGGGAACACGTTTGTATGTGTTCTAGATTAGTATTTATATTCTGGAGGGTTTACAAACCAAAATCAGGGACTTTTTCAACTCCCGGGTCGAAGGATATTAGAATTCTCTTCTATCTGGTATTTTTAGCTTTTCCTCCATATTTCATAGTTCCATTTTAATGAACATCACTTTATTCTCGAACACAGAATGGCTTGGAATAAAAATGTTGTAAAGTACAAGTACAATAAAAAATGAGGACATGTAAAATTCACCGGGGCATAGAAAATGGGTGTAATAGCTGCTAATGACTCTTATTGTGAATGCTTAGCGCGATTTAACAACCTACCATGTATTTGCAGAATCCCTTTACATTTCGTGTATTCAAGTGTCTCGGTGACCATCCTAGTTGTTGGGAAGCAAGTATCCAACAGGAGGAGGGCATTGATCACTGACTAATCCTTAAAGAAGACATCAATACTGGTTCAAAGTGCTAGCTAATTGTATGAATATATGCAGAGGATGAAGAAGAGATGCAATTTCCTTGTCAAATCCGTGTCAGTGGAGTATAATTAACAGAATATACTCCAGAGTCATAAAGGGGCAGAACAAAAATAAGATGTTCATTTTGAGAATATATTTACGCATTTGCGATCAAACGAGAGTCGTGACTTTTTTAACAATTCTTAGACGTTCTGAGATCCATGGTGACCAACTTCATTTTGCTTTATGTCGTATAATACTCCAACGTAACGGAGCCATATAGGAAGTGCTTTGAAGCACGTGCCGAAGAGTTATTCTATGTGCTTCCACCCAGCGTGTCCTCAGCCATGTCACAGCTTAACAACCCAATTTCTTATGTGATCTGGAAGCTCTGTGTGCTTAGGGCTAGTGAAAAAACTTTGATACCAGACTTTGTCTTGACAGTGTAATGGGACATTTCGGCATTTTGTTATTACTATAACAGACGGGTCTTTCTGCACATCTTTTCACTGTAGTTCTAACAATTTGTGCTTGAAAAGAGAACAAGTCATAGCAACTAAATAATTTCTGGCGCTTTGAAAAATGAACTGCCAGTCCATACCAGTTATACACAATCCAGCACCCTGACTGCTGTGTAATACAACTCCCATTATCCCTAATCTTTGGAACACAAAGGGGTTGACTGTTTGTGATTTATTTACAATCGGCTCCAGTATTATTTGTGTTTCCACAATCTGTTCTTTATAACAGACAAGCGATTCACAACGCATTTCAACCACTTTGCAGATAGAGAATTATTTTTTTCCAATGAAAAGACTGGATAAATATTTAATAAATGTGCATCACTCACTCGAAATCCCAAGAGGGGTTTGTGCGACTGAAAACTCTTATTAAAACAAATACTGGGCAACCACTGAATTTTCCCTAAATCATAAATACTACACACAATTAAATTAACCTCACTGGATTTAAATTTACCCTACTTTTTTAATTTTAATGGTACGAGATGCACGAAAATGCTCGTACCAAGCTCTCCTTACTCTTGTAAGGCTGAGCTTAGCTCAGGGTCTTGTGCAACTTGGTAGCCCAGGTGTGCATAGGTACATGCGTGTGTCCCTAGGCACATGCATACTCAGTGTAGCAAAGTTACTCACTACTAGTAGAGCTTTTGTTCTCTTTCAGGTGTGGTCCATAAAAACATCTCTTTTGCAGGATTGCATAGATACCCTCCTCAACCATTGTAACTGGGTATAAATCTCAGCATGAATAGGAGTGGAAGGAAAAAAAACTGACTTGGAAGAGAAAACATTGAGAGTCTTAATAGGAATGGGATACAATGTTCTGAGTTAGCAACCTTATGACAGTAATACATATAGACGTGTAAAAGAGCTTACAGCTCTATTTGCCGTAAAACATAAAAAGTCCATTACTATAACGAAATCAAATGTCCATTTTTAGCACCAAATGTGGCAGACACAGGTAAATAACAGGCCTGTGTGGTTACCAGTGGCTACAGAGTCGCTGTTGCAGAGGTAAGGGTGGGTTCCGCATAAAGCAGACTAGCTGGTTACCATGAAAGAGATACTTGAAAGTAAGACCCCTAAAGAGAAATGTGATGATACTTATTATCAGCCTTGCACATCCTTATCCACGTTCCACCCATTTTGCCATTCTTTCCTCCATGTTCACTTTTTGGCGAAAATGACATTGTAATTCAGGTTCAATTTGTAAAAAACCATGCTAATCGGTCAAAAAAAACACTTTAAAGTTAATGATTCAGACAGGTCTGGAAAAAGCGAATTGCGACTCACTGCAGCATTCATATGCATGTATGATCCCTGATACACAACACACTTTTTATGTTATTCTCTATTGTTTCAACTAATGGTAATGTTAACATATTCTGCAGAATTGATTTAAAATTCCCATTTAGATGCAGCTTGGGGAGTGGTTGCTCAGTGTTTATTATTGATCATTTATATAATGTCCACCCATGCGTCTATACTGTTCTCGCGTAACTGTGTGAAGGCTTGCTCAACCTGCTCATCTGTTTAAAATGTATGTTGCGAAAGATGTCTGCATGGCTCAACATGGAATATCTTACACTGCGTTATCGTTACATCTCTCTTTAGTAGCTTCCACCAGTTGTGAGGGATCATTAATATCCTTTTGCTCTTTCTGATGTCTCTTGAAACACAGCGTGCCAAGCAAATCTGAAGCTCAGTAGGCGTCACAAATGCAAAAACTAGCCATATGAGATTCCGTATTTTCAAGATATATCTCCTGCTGGGTGTTAGAGTGGTCCCAAGTTTGGTGACATCCAGTTTTATGAGTTAATTAGTAACATCTGGGTGGGAGCTGATGAGCTGCTCATAGTCATCATACCGTTCTTGGCAAGCACCGACCAGGTATTTAAGTAAACCATGTTTATTTATGACTGCACCATGTTCCTTAGTTGGCGGTTCACATCATTCTACCCGTGCGTTTGGATTTACTCCTGGTGTATCCAGCTGTGTTTTGTCTACGATGTTGCAGAATCTGCAGTGAAAGAGATAGTTATATGAGTTTTTAAAAAAATAGCTAGGTATGAAAGGTCTTTTTTAATGATTTTGCTTTTTAATCATTAGGCAGTAAGTTAGATACATCTCCAGTACATTCTATCTTCAGTGCCAATCACATGCCTTAATGGATGCCAGGGGTTTATACTTAAATCCTAACTAATCCAACAAGGTCTGCTTCTTAATCATACATGTGGCCACTCTGCTATAACAAACCAGGAAGCAGAGCATGTCCATTACCCCCCCCAGAAACGGCATGTGATTGACCATACTACAATAGCAGGAGAAGCACCAGTCCCAGTTGTGTGTCTGTATGTGTGTGTGTCTACACACGTGTGGATACATGTGTAACAACGCATGCTATTGAATTGTTTCCTGTCATACTTGAATGTTCTGCAGCTTCAAAACCATTCTGAATCCTTGTAATATTGTTTATTTTTGATGGGTTAGTGATTCACGGTCTAGAGGATCTCAGTTTGTTCCATCAAATTACATCGGAAGCCTCTCAAGCTGTTGTAAATCCATGACACCTGTATTTATAATGAAGTGTCATTAATGGAGATGTTTGTATAGAATCAGGTAACCTTCCTGTGTTCTATTAAATGGTCCTTATATTCTGGGGGTGAAAGACACTGACAGATTTGAGAATGCATGTGGCAAAATATATTTTACTAAGCAGCACATTTGCATTATACAGTATTTGTGATTTCCTACGCACTTCCTTCTTTATTCATCACAAGCTCAGAAAGATTATGGCATTATTTAACCCACAAACCACACTCTGAATTCTATTGCCATTGTTCCTACCTTACTTAGTCATACTTGGTGTATTTTTTCTCTAAACCAGACCTATGTTTTACCCCCCTACATTGCTTCATCTCTTTTTAAACCTTTGACATCCAGTGTTCATCACTTATGTGATATGTTGATATGTGAAAAAATACCCTAAATATGAAATTAAGGTATACGTCTGTGTTTGTGTTCTTCATATTCTGTCATCAATAATATCAGATGTTTTTTATATGTTTTTAATACATGAAGGTAATCTACACATACATGGGATAGGCATAAAGCTATCTAATAAACAAACGACAAGGCCAACGACCATGTTGTGTTTGGGATCTTACACGAGGTAGAAAAACTGGATAGATGGCCAAAAGTCACCTCCTACTCTCAAATTCTATGTTGAGTTTGAGTGGAATGTTGCTTTGGTGGAAATATGTAAGACTCTGAATGTGGTTATTGTGCAGAATTATTGTTTGATACTAATGCCTATCATGTTGTCTCTTACTTTTTGACTTCATGTTTGTGGTAGCATTAAGAGGCCCACCTTCTATGTTTAATTTTGTGAAGTTTGTGGACCATTTCAAATGTTTTATCTATTATTTTAAGAGATAATACGCTTTAATTGAAATAATGAAGAGTCTTATTTTAACCATTTTCACCAAGATCAGTCATTCATCTCAACCAAATTGGTTGAATTAGCATGTGGTCAGTCCATGATGTGAGCATGATGTTTGTACATTCACACACCCTTTCCACCATTCATACAGTGACATATTTGTGCCAGAACATTTTAACAGTGCCATCTTTGTACCCAAACAGTTTACCAATGTCATCTTTGTGCCCAAACAAGTTTACAGTGCCACCTCTGTCCCCAAAGAGCTTAATGCTGCCATTTGTGTGCCCAAACAGCCTAACAGTGCCTTCTTTGCTTAAGCCTTTTCTTCAGAAGTGTATCGAGCGGCCAGTAATGCAGATAGATTTGTGGAGAAAGAGAGGTGGAGAATGCTTCTCTTTTTCCACTAATTTATCTGGAAAGAGCCATGTAAGGGTGCCTGAGCGGGCGATGCAGACAACTTTTTATGCCGCCCCCTGTAGAGCAGCCTTAATCCTAGTCGGCCTAAGTCAATGTACAGCTCTGACCAGTGATAGCACCCCGCTTCAGGGTTAAAAATATTTCCCAGTGTGCATCAATATATTGCCCTTCTGGCAGAGAAACCGTTAATATTAACATTATTTGTAGATGACTAGTAACAGTGTTTCTTACAGATACAATGAATATCACTAAAAACAGAAGCCAGAAAGCATATGGCATATATATATATATATATATATATATATATATATATATATATATATATATATATGCAAGGGGACCAATTCTCACTATTGTTCTAAAGCAAACTGGTTTCAAAGTTGTCTTTACATTTAGTCAGATTCAAGGTTACAGGCGGTTTAATACATTTGGACACTGCATAGTTTCATACGCATATAAATAAGCGGAAACATTGATTTTTTCCCCTCTGCACAAACTTTATCACCAGTTTGCTGCAAAAGAAGTATGCTGTATCCTTTACAAAAAGAACCAGAGACACAAGGAGACACAGGATTTATTTGAGTCTAGTACTTGGGGGAATATAATGCAGATTATAATTCTGGTGGAAGTAATATGCCATTATTAGGTAATATTAGGTATTAGGTAACAGAAGACTGAATCCAGATCATGATATATTTAAATGCCTTTTTATAGTTTTATAATACCACTAGGATAAACAGTTTTTTGGTTTGTTTCTGTTTCAATCAGGATTTACTAGACCTATATGTCACTTAAGATGACATCGGTAACCTAAGGCTTTATTTAGCCACACATTTTTACCATAAAGATTAAAACATATGTAAGTCTGTATTGACAAACTGTCCATGAACTTCAAGGATGAGTTGGATTCACAACCTTGAAATGAGCTGTCCAACCTACTCTTAAGATGCACCAGGCTAGCTGTTTATTTCACCCTATATTTTCTCTTGTTGAAACAAGTGGCTATATGTTCACTAGAATTGGCACAAACACAAGTAGTGTCTGTGATAGGCAATACAAGAGTTAATAAATCAGGAATATTCAGGAACTGGGAATTCCTGGAAGCAAAACACGGATCCTTCAGTAAGATTAAGGACTGACAATTAATCGATACAGCTCAACAAATTAAATTGGATCTGCAGCTGAATGTCCAAGAGGAGGGCATTAAAATGCAGCGTCTCTGACGCTGTGATTAATTAGAAGGAGAATGGGGAGATTTTAAAGGCCGTGAGAATTGTTCCATCAAAAATCAGTGAACTTCTGGCTGACATAACTAAAATAAAACTTACTTTTACCGTAGTTTATTTTTTACAAGCACATTGTGGATCATTCATTGCCCTCTATAAATGTACATTGCAAGATACAATCATTTTTTGCTTTGGATGTCCATGGAATCAATCCTTGATGTTGGTCCCTTTGGAATGATCAAAATAGAAATGGATGGTCGCGTTTTGTTAACACTAAGATTTAATCAAGTTATTGGCAATTCCTTCAGCTTTTTACTTTCATTCTATGTTTGCATGGCCTTACCCTCCACTAACGAAGAACCTATCCTTCCTCTGCTTCGTGTTGTTTGTGGTATTTTTCTGTATTGTCACAGCAAAGAGGTTTTTTTGTCATGATATACTGTACCAAATTTGTACATAGTGTTACGTTATGGGTGCCAAAATTTAGACTTTTGGATTTAGCACTCTCTAATTGCAAGGGACTACACTTATGCCTAAAATAGAAAACATTGGTGTAGTAAGTTCTGAAAAAAATCAAAATGGAACATCTTCCTTGTGCTTTCATTTTTCATATTTTTTAAGCCCATACAGTAGCATTAAATACCTTTCCCTTCTCTTATTAGATCTATGTATAGTAGTGTGTGGTGATAGGTACTACACAAGAAAAACAGACAGTATGCATTTATAGAGTGCAAAAGTGCAAAGTCTCTAAAGAATAAAGCATTCTAAAGAATGTAGCATTTATGTAAATTAGTATTGACTAAAAATACACAATCACTTAAAATGCAAATTTTATATGAGGCATAGGTCTCCCTGATGAGTAAATTGAGGCCACTCTTGTATGGCGTTCAATTGTTAAACAGCAATTTACTTATGTATCACTTAGGAATTTTGTCACAAACTTGCTAATTATAAGGTTGCTTACTCAGTGTTGCCTACTCCTATTCTTCTTTGCATTCTGAAACTCAGCAACTTGGCCAAGGGCCTCCTGCAGTATTCCGTGATGATGGAATTTCTAACCATGTAGTAGAAAATAGCGAGCTGGTGTTTCTCACCTGGATAGTAAATACAATCTCGATTTTATATCTTTGATAAATGTATCTTGAACTCATTACGTCGTTTCATCTCCAAATCATCTCATCCCCAAACTAGATTTTCCCATCGATGAGGCTGATCATGGACTCACCATGTGCAAAGGGTGCACTTTCTTGAGGCCAGCAACATCAAGTAGATCTCAAGAAATCAAAGGAGTGAATAGACACGAGGGCAAAAATCACAGCCCATCTTTGGCTAGCTCCTATCTGCCAACTTTACCCCATGACTATGATCAGGGACATCTGCAATATTAACGAGGCTATGGACAAGCCTCTGCTTGTGAGTCTGCACAAGTTTCCTTACCTCTAGGCTTTTGTTCCTTTTGTTCCTTTCCCAACAATCATTGTACCCCTCGTTCACAGCATAGTTACATTTTTCATCCCTTTATCTCAGCATCTCTGCTTTTACCTCTTTCCATATAACCAGATACAAAGGCCAGTTGCTGTGAACCCCTGTGGAGTGTCTGGGTCCTGGGCTGCTTCCTCTTTTCTTTACTTACAAGTAATAGGAAGTATTTCTGGTGGTGATCCATCCTTTTATGTATCAAAGCTGCTCTAACCTTAACATAGCTACGTAAGCATGTTAAAAATCCAGAAAATAGAAATGTACATTTTTGAGAGTTGATATCCAAGTGGAAAGAGGTTAGGAATATTGATTCCCTGGGATTAATGGTGAATATGTGAATCAGACAACCCGGTCCCTCTGGAAATGCAGTGAAGATGCAAGCACTGAAATCTGTAACTTTGTGTCACGCCCTGCACAGGGACATCAGAAGAGAACTGTGGTTTAACAAATATTACACATTTGTACTTAACAAAATATTTTAATCATATATTTCTGACGCATCAAATATTATTGTGCAGGAGCGCACACAATATATTATCTTGGTGCACGCGAGACAGCTTCCCACAAGATTTCAGGCACGCTCTTGCTTCAGCGTTATGACACTTAACAGCTGATGGACTCACATGAAACCTGTTACTGTTAACCGTTTGCTGCTGAAAAAAAAGAAGCAGGAAAATAAAAGCACAAAAATATACACGAAATGTACTAAGATAACAGCTATGCTATAGAACCAGCCGTAACATCTGATTTGGCACATTCTGGAGCTCTACGAGCCATAATGATGTAAACATTATGCGGAACATAAGAAATATAACTTCTGCCATAACTCTGGACCTCTGGACTTAACACCCATCATTCATTACATGAGGACGACATGAGTTCTACTAAAAAAAAAACGTATTTTCTGCTACACTTGGGAGATTAGTTTTTTTTTGTTTTGTTGTTGCCTTTGTTATGTATGCTATGGTTATCAATAGACTTGTTTCATAAGGACCACTAGAGGTATAGATGAAAAGAAATCGGCTGCACATTGCCCTTTTTTAGGACTGACATTTTAACATTGCCAGTGATGGAGTAATCAGTAATGCAATCCACTGTGCTCTCATTAGGTGCCCCTATTAATTTAATTTTCTTTTTGGTTCATTAGTGTTGGCAAATTTGCCATGGAAGAATAATTTTTGAAAAAGTTGAAAATATCTCTTTGCCTTTTATATATTTGCACATTAAACCTTTGGCGTTTACGGCCAGATGGTCTTGTGATGCACCAATTTGAGGCGTTCTTTGGCAGTAAATAGGTTGGAATCGTTTTGTTAAGTAGCAGCAATGTATCAACAGAATACAGTTTATAATGTTCTTGTCCTCCTGTTAAACACACACAAACTCAAGTTTAACAAACTCAACAACTAATAACAGAGCATGGAGACAAAAAACTGTCAGGTAAACGTGGTGAGAATCGATTAAATGGAACCAAAGCTCCCTTCACAGTGTCACAATAAAAGTCTCTGTGTTCTGTTTGGTTACGTTTTGTCAGGAAACTGAAGTTGTCCCCAAAGGAACAGAATAGATGATGCAGATCTCTGGATTTGAATTTCTCTGGTGTGTGCACAGTGAGTCCAGAACAATCCAATGCTTTAACAAATGAATGCTTTCTACTTTTTTTCTGCATCCTGACATCTGTGCTCATCCTCTAAGTCTAATGCCTCATTTGTGTAAAGCTCTTCACTTGGCGAATAGTTTGGTTGTAGATATTGTACTTTCTGGATTCGTCCGCTGGGCATAGGCACACAGAGTCTATAGGGGTTGCTTTCCATGGCATTCTCTCTTGGAACATTGTGCTGGTTTCCACCAGTCTCCATTGTGGCAGTGGCAAATGTTACAGTCATCCACTTTGACCTCTATGCCTGCTGGGATGATAGTGGTGCCCGCGAAGCAGTTTGGACCTGGAGGGCAAACAGACAGGATGTGAGATGAGCTTCAGCAATTTGGATCCACATGGCTCACCACACTTTGTCTAACTTGAATTTTGTTCGCCTCTTCACTGTTAGAGAAACTTAAATACGTAAATGCAGTTCCACAAGTCCCGAAAGACCATTCACAATCTATACTATTTTAGTGCTGTAAATCATTTGTTTACTTTTAGTCCCACTATGCATACTACTTATGTAAATTGGAGTTTGTCGCAAAGCTTACTCATATACAGATATCATGGGATAAAACTGTGTCCAACCAACATCACAGTGACTACACACAGTTCTGCCAGAGTACCCCATCTCTTCAAACATGATGTCCAAAATGATCTACTCTCAACCCAAAAACATCTTTAGTACAGTGCCTCATGTTGACATGATACTGCTAAGAAACATTAAATTATGGCAATACATAGTACATTTACAAACGATAGAAAAAAACAGCTTTGAAATACCGGTATTGTCACGTTATTGTTTATGCTTTTACAACATCATTTTTTTTATTCCTTTTTTAAAATATTTATTTTTCTCATTTCGTTCCAGCCAGAAAATTAGCAGATGTTCCAATTAAAAGACACAAATTTTGACAAATGCAAGCTTTGGTTACAAAACAGCTGCAGCCATCCAATGTATCCAACTCAATGTCTATCTCTAACAGAGCCCTGAATGAGGTATTCACAACAGGCAAAAATGTAGTATTTTTATAAAACCGTGTGCATTTGAATATTACTGATTTAATATAATATTATTTTATTTTATAGCTTTTTGTATTCCCTTATTTTTCATCAAATTCGATTTCTAATATCATCTAGAACAGTAGACTCGAAAGGGTTAATAAAAACCACAAATATGTTAGTGAACCATAGACATGCCTGCGAGTTTTATAATGTGCGGCTGTTCTCTGTGGCATGCATCGAGTAAAACCTGTATATTATTTACAATTCAGAGGACTGCGACATAACACAACAACACATCCCATTCAGTCACGACTGTTCACTGCAAATCTACGTGTGAACTCCCCTCCGCCTTCTCGTCCCCATCAGAATGCCTGTCCTTGCACGTACATGGCACAGATATAAATTCATTTGGACGCACATATAATAGGACTGGCCGTAAATGAGTCCGTTTAGTATTCATGGGGAAATCACAGTGCTCTGCAGCAATTTAAATTTCACTTAATAGACTCTTTAAGGGTTACTATTCCTATAATTGCATGATTTTCTAATTGACTCTCACAGCATTTTTTTTCCTTTCTGACCAAAAAAAAAGTACTAAAAGCCAGAATAGAGATAAATGAAAGAGAAGTGAAATTGTGTGTTCTGTGCTAATCTCACTGAGGAAGAAATGGATGTATTAGGCCGGGAAATCTGTACATCAATTAGGATGACTAGATGTGGCTCCTTTAACCAGAAACAGACAGCAATGTGCATTCGCCATATGTGTTCCTGATTAAACTGTAATTCTATAAATATAGACTATTTACTAAGGTAAATCTGTCTGTAGACACAAGGACTCCATCTGAAGTATTGAAAGCTTATGTGACTTTACATCTTTTTCTATGTTTCCTAGTAAAAGGCATGAGCTTCATCTAAATACTCCATTAGCTATTTTGTGTAGTTTTTCCATCTATTTGGACTCACAGACCTGTCTTTCCTATGAAAACTTTAAATTTCTGTGTGATCTGTTTAGAAAAATCAGGATAATCTGCTGAATAATGCGCGTAGGGGTCTGGTGTTCCTTTTTTGTTTTTTGAAAGAAATCATATTAAACTCACAGAGTACCTTAGCAGAGTACCTTAGCAGTATCCCATAGTAAGGGTGCCAGGGACATTAGACTGTCCCTTTTAAGAACATTAGACTGCCCCTTTTAAGAACATTAGACTGTCCCTTTTAAGAACATTACACTGTCCCTTTTAAGAACCAAGCTTTATTGGTTTAAACTGCAAGAGTTTGAAGTAATTGGACAACATCCAGACAATACATGAATATTAGGATGGAATGTATATTTGGTTGTGTTTCAGAGGCCCAACTGGGTGTTAAGTCATAGTAGTGCTGTCGCTCTTCTCCTTCTGTTGTACCTGGGCCATGTTGCCTTCAAGAACATCATCATCTTTTGGTATAAGCATGTTTTCACGGATACCCTCTCCGAAAAGAAGCTTGTTCACACAGTTTTAGATGCCATGGCAGTACATACTAATTCCAGCCTACATCATAAAATGCTTTTGGACCAGCATGGTAAACACCATGTCCCTCTATATTACTGATGTACCCATATTCTGGAAGTAGTTACAGATTAATTTATGTTCTACTAATCTAGATTGCTTTCTTTTGCTTGAATAATTAAAAGGGTATATATTTTCATATTTATCACTTGGGTTCAGAAGCCGGGGTATTACCTTATTCAAGAGCAGAACTGACCAACATGTGCAAAATCTCTAAATCTATTAAAGAAAGACATGGTTGACATTTTAACCTAGATGAAGGTCTCCGTGTTGACTGTTGTACTCATAAATTGACCTACTATTATTGCCTACACATCGTTTTTTACAAATTCCCATCCAATTCTATTTTGGCACAACATTTGAGAAGCTGTGTTATTTTTTCTTTTTTTTTTTTGCAGCACTAGGATTGGGTGATTGGGAAGTGCACAGCATAATTATATATAATTAAATCAAAGAAGGTAAGTAGATTAGAAACTAGCAACTGACTAATTAAGTTATTTTTGTTCCATTTTTCTAACAGACTATTAAGAGGATAAACCACAACTGAGAAACACAACTAAAACTCTAAAATACCTCTTTTAATAAAAGAATAAAGATTGTGTTTATTCTATGACAGTTCTGTATATGTATGAATACAAACAAACAGCTAAATATGTTAGGTACATTTTGTATGCATAGTTGGTTGACAAGCGTCTTCAGGAGGTCAGCGATGAAAAAAGGCCAAGAACAACTGAAACACATGAAGACAAACAAAACAACTAATATAAAAAATGTATTTTTATTGGAGCATTTATTGACTTATTTACCAACGCCCATATTTCCTTCTATTAAACTGCCATCCACACATACTAACAGGCAAACTCACTCTAACACTGTACGCTTACACATATATACAAACACATTATTTTTCCCGCTCTTCCTCTCCCTAATGCCACTATGCTTCGGTTTACACCTGACACTCCAACATCATAAGCTGGCACTCACGCTCACACTAAGACCCTACACTGACATCCATCCATAGGCAAATGCTAACACCAAGTACTAACAGACACACACTCATAATAACACCATACCACTGCCACTGTGTGTGTGTATATTGTGACAGTGTAAACCCCAGGGAGATGCTTATTTTGGCATTTGGGTACAGGTGCTATCCAGAATGTAAATATGGGTCCCTGGGGTGGAGCAACTGGAGAGCAGGGTGGGCCAATGCTCCGTTCCCCCATTCTGTTTAGATTCCTCCTATACCTAAAGAATGATGATTGATAAAACACCAGAAGTAATTTTTTTTCTTAACTACCATTAAATTACACAACCAATGAGACTCGTTTTAGAATGAGTTTTGAAACTGACTAGTTGTATTAAAGCTGCATGATTGATCTACCCCTGAAGAAGTCGAGTTAAAAGACTCGACCAAACCCGTAGGCACTCATCAAGGGGGTGCCCCACTAGCACATAGGGGCAGGCTGCACCTGGGACGGTCCAAAATTGTTCACATTTACTGTAAATAGTTTTGGCCCTGTGCGAAATGTACCTAGTGATTGCTTAATATAATAAATTACAATATACTGTCTGTCCGGGTAAGAGCTGATAATGGTGACATAACTGAATTGAGCAAGTGAAATTATCAGTTAATTCTAGGTTTCGCTACAGAATGGTAGAATATAGTATGTGACTATATTTTGGATGAAGCTGGAAATTTCCTTCCAAAATATCTTATGCCTCTTTTATTCTTACAATGCTACAGCTCTTGGCTTGCACATTACAAACCAAAGCTCGTCTGTCTGGAATCAATAAAAAAACCAACTATTAAATCTGACATAATTACATCAAGGAGCCTGAATCCAAAAGCCTCCTGAGAGAGGGTCAGAATTGATGCTGAAATGGTCCCAGTGCACTGTGCTTTAAACACTTTATATGAGGATTTGGTTAAACTGATCTCCGAAGCAGGCAATGAGAGAAACCAATGAAAGAATCACTGGGGCTCGTAACAGACTCAGATTGATGGCCTCTCTTCTGTACAGTAAACTCCCTGATCTATATTCCAGCGCAGTCTGCAAAACAGCTGGTCAGTGAACAGGGCTTGAGGGACTTTGGGCCACATGGCATTCTCAAGGCTCACTCTTCAGTTGTTTACTGGTTTTCTGCATCATATTTATTGCACTCATCTCCTACTGTTTCTGTGGATTCTAATAAACAAGCTCTCTGCTATGGACCGTTCCTTCTCAGCTGCTCAGCAAAAAGACTTGCATTTGACGTTGTGAGAGCATTGGATAGGCTGGGGCCCAGCCACCCTGAAAGCAGTGGAAACTAGACTTGTGCAATCAGATTAGTACAAATTGTAAATTTATTGAATTTCGGCAAATTTGGCAATTCGTACAAAACCACAGGAATGAGTGTAGATCCTCCACAAAGTAGATGAAAACTAAGGAAAATGCTCAGACTTTTTGAATGGAGTTTGCAGGCTCTTTCACTCACACTCTCTCACTCCCTCACTCTCGTTCACTCTCTCTCACGCTCTCTAAATGTCCCCAACCTTCTCTGCCGACCACTTGCACTTCTTCATCTTATTGTTCTTTATCTTTTATATTCACTCTTTCATATTCTCTCTTTTATCCTTTCTTCTCTCTTTTACCGTCATCCGCATCTCCACAGACATAACCTGACGTGAAATTCCACCAAAATGATGGCGCTCCTGGATACGTCCTCTCCCTCGATCCCCTAATCGGCGGAGAGGATGTCACTGATAGAGCAGCCATTTTGCCCTAAGGTGAACTAAGGTGGAGGATCGGGGAAAGGACGGCACCGGAAGCATGCCATTTTGGCAGAAATTCGCATCTGGTTATGTCCGCAGTGATGTGGGAGAAGAAAGAAGATAAAAGACAAGAGGAAAGAGAGAAGATTAAAGAGAGAAGATGAAGAACAAGAAGAATCGGAAGTGGAAGCAGAAGCAAAAGTGGTCGACAGAGAAAACATTTAGAGTGTGAGAGTAAACGAGAATGAAAGAGAGTATGAGGGAGTGAATGAGAGTAAATGTGGACACTGACTAACTGATTTCTTTCCCGAATGAAAAATCCCCCTGATTTTCAGCCAAATTGAATGGGCAGGAAATGTAGTTCATTGGGGCAAAACCAAATCAAACAATGTGTCTGTTTATGGCCCACTTGCACATGTCTAGTAGAAACTTCAGTAATCAGACATATTGAGCAATTAAAATGGTATATGTAAAATGTTACTTTGTAAACATTGATACTCTTTTTAGTTGGATAAAAAACTAGAAGGACCATTGGCTGTCTAAGGTAAAATCCCATTTGATCTCCTGATTGGATCCTTTGTGTGTGATCATCAAAAACAACCGGCATATCAGATCCATATTTATGTTACTAGTCCACTAATCTTTAAATCTAATCTAATATCTGGAAAATATCTACATCTCAGATCTGCATAATTAAAGTACAGTAAAATTGAAAAAAACAAATCAATATCTCTCCCTCTAGGACACGCAGGGCAATTATATGGAGTAGTGGCATGTGTGCTTATATAAAAACAATTAGGACTAACTTTGTGTGAAATGCCGAAGGTAGCAGTGGCTGTTTCCCTCCCTGTCTGAATATACAGAATATTCATATATTGTATTGCCTGCTTATGCAATTCCCGAATTGTGGCTGCGTTTCCGTTCTTGCTGCTTGCTCCAGGGTAAAAGGTACTGGATATATTCACAAAAGGATACACGGAGATAAGACTTTGCTACAGCGCAGCTATGTAGGATTTTAACATTTAATGTTCACACATATATTATTTTAACAATGAAAGGCTATTTCTTTATTCTTTCTGTGTTTCAAACACAATACAACATGCTGGGAAGATGCTGTACGGGAAATGGCTTACTGCACTCAAAGACGAAATCCCCATAGGCTGGCATATACCTGGGGCTCCACTTTTTTGTGGGACTGGGAGAAAAAAATAAGGCGGTTTCTACTAATTTTGACAATGCTCTGCCTAGTTATCACTTATGCTGGACCTAATGTTTTTAATGAAGTATGGGGTCTTTGTGGTTTAAATTCAGCTGAACACCCACTAGTATATTCTGGTATGGAAGGGGTTAGGAAATGTAGACTCTCCTCCACTCAAGACATAAACATGTCACAAGCATGGTTCAGCCCCAATAAATAAGCTCTTAATGCATGCGCACGCAGTTCTCTGCTGAAAGCTAAGAATTACTGAGACCCACTCTGTTTAGAAGAGGTTAGTCATCAGTGCACACAAAACCTGGCTCATGCATTAAATAAATCACCATGCGCCAGCATGTGCAGTTTTCCAACATGGAATGGATGCTACCCTCAGCCACCGCTCTGCTCCAAGCCAGCAAATGTTATTACACACTGCTGTGCTCTGGTGTGGAAGCAGCTACTGCATTAAATTGTAGTTACATCTACCCTTCGATTCATTCTTCCTCCCATTAATGGCACGCTACGGACATCAGCTGTATCCTAGATGTTGTAAAAGATATCTAAATATTTCATCATGTAGTGTGCGTTAATAATAGTAAATCGAGGCAGAAGAAATCTATTTAGTATTTAGGAGCCAGAAAGAAAAATTTAGATGTCAATTTTAAATTATTTGGGTTTTTTTTTGAGTCACAACAGGATCAATATAAAAAAACACAAAATGATAGGCAGTAGCAGCAACTTTTTACAACCCATGCCATTATAATCGGAGAATCCTCCCACTATCCCTTCATATAGGGCGGCCATATATTGCAGGACATATATAATTTCTGCAGAGTAACACTGGTAAGTAATGTGTAGAAATTACATGTGTCTTAGAAAATGTGGTTGATTGCAGTTTATTTAATTACTGGAAATAGGGAATTCAGTATGTTTAAACAATTTCTAAAGAAGAACATTTCCATCAATCAGCTAGCTGACTCCCAATGGCGTTCTCGGCAGTTAATATAATATTCCCCGTCCTGTGGGAGGGGTGATATTGCTAATTTTTCTTCCACGTTATTGAGTATTATACTCCTAACACATGGAAACAGTCAGCACATCTTATGTAAATGAGAAGTTTATTGGGTTTTTCAATAACATAACATTCTAAGGAAGCTGTGCCAGCTCGGTACAGTCATCCAGAATATCAACGGGCCTGTTGGGCTGTGTAACTAGCAAATCGAGCAGCAGCACACCAGGGCGCTCAGCCCCCCAGGTTTTGTGTTAGTTTTGCAGAATACATTACTGCCCATATCAGGACTTGTTTAGGATGCAATGCATACAGTGTCCTGTCCTCTCCAACATAACTTTCCAAAAATAGAGGTCCCATAAATGAAACACAGAAAGGATCCTGACATGGTAGACACTGCGTGAGATCTTTGTTACTCCAGACATTCTAGTAATGAACTACAAGCTAAATGCACAAAAAAGACTTTTGGAAGTGGCCCTGAATGTTCAAATTACAACAGCCCAGGGGGTGTTTTGCCCCTTGTCCCCCTTGCCAGCTCTATGAGTAAGCGTGTTTTCTTCTCCTCCCTGCTGCTGTATCAGATAAACCTCATAATAAACTCATCAATTAGTTGGGCTTTACTTTTATTTCTGGGCACTGGACTGCGTATTCCTCTCGGAATTATTTGGGAGGAAACAGGAAAGGAACAGGCAGAGCACCGATTGCCTATCATGGCAGATCCAGAAACCCGCCCATGACTTCCTGGTTCTTCAGATACGTTTTGCCCTCTTGACTTGTCTCTTACCGACAGCTCCTAAAACAGTCAAGGGATTTAAATAAGCATCTGTAATATGAGAGTAGATTTTTGGCGGATTTAGTGTACAGATTATATCTGCTAATCTTCATTACCTCTAAAGTATTTGCAAAATTCTGATTATTAAGCTTAATAATTAAATGATTCAGAGTTTTAGAAGTTTGGATTTGCATCTCTTTCTATCAATATTTATTGTTAGATTAGCACTTAAGGCATTACATAAATTCGTAATATTATTTTTAATCAGACCCCTCAGGTGGAATGTAAGGGTTTAATTTTTTATAAACATACATTGTCTGTTTCAGAGGAGTGTGATTTCATTCGTTTTGCAAACAGATGGCCTGTTTCGGGATACTTTCAGCCTGTCAGCCAGTATTGGAGCAAGACAAGACTCCCCCCACTGAGTTTAGGCCGATGAAACAATATGTTCAACCTAGATTCTTCATGTTTCAGAGATATACAGAGCTTGAAAAATAAAAGGCCGGCATTACTATCCCTTTATGTGAAGTACGCGAATGCCCTATATTTTAGCTTCATCCATTTCTAGCCATGCATCTTCTTATCGGATCCTATGATATACTTTTATATGTTTTGCACAGTGTTAATAATTAAGACATCTTAAGTGCTTTGAGGTGGAATTTGTTCGTTGGGGCACAAATAACATAAACAGTATTTACCTTCAACAATGCCCAGGGCAGACTCCCTTTTTGCTGTTTTTGTGCATAGTTCTGGGATTTGAGATATCACATCATATTCCAACAGTGTGGAAGGAAACTATGGACTACTATGCCAACTCACACAGTACATAGTACTAATGGACCACTTGGGGAGGTCAGGGATCTCCCTTTGTACAGGTGCATTGAGTAGTAGCCCTGAAGGTAGCGTAGGGCTTGCTGTTATGCGTCAGAGAGGCTACCTCTCCTGGACCTGCCACCCTTGGCCAAAATACACCACTGGTGATCGCAACAGAAAAAAGACCCAATCTGTGAAAAGTAATAAAAAGGCAGATTTAAGCAGATTTCAAAGATTAACAAATATGTTACCCTCATCACCTAGTTATGGTTTGGGTCAGTATTCATAGGCGCAATGTCTAGAATCATGTCGTAAACATTCTTAGCCCAGTTTGCCAGCTATGTATGTAGCTGACGCTCTAAGGGTTAATTGATGTAGGGTATCTAGATCGTTTGTATCATTCGTGTGATATGACGTGTCGGGCTGTTATAAAGCTGAGTAATAACTTATCTAGGTGTAAGGGTTCTTTATATAATGATGTTTGTGTAATCTGATTTTAGAAGCCACAGGCTGAAGAACATCTATAGAGATAATATTTTGATTTGTTTTCATAAAATAATTGAGTGTGGTTTATTACAGTGACTGATATGATCTCAAATCTAACCTTTTGAGTGTACTGCTCACCCAATTTATATTAAATGTCCCGGTTACACAATGGAAAGTCTTACATTATACACATGATACAATACCCAGCAACCATACAGTTTAAGATGTTTGAAAAAATATCTTAAATATCTCCCCAACATTTCTATACATTAAATAAGCTTATTGATATATAGCCTGATTGCCTGAGAGTTCAGAAGCCTCTCCTGATTGGCTGAGTCCCTCCTTCACACCAAGCTCAGTGTAAGCTGCAGCCAGCACTAGAATGTGTGTTTGACTGTGTGTATGTGGCTGTGTTTGTCTGTTTGTCACTGTGTTTGTTTGTGTGACTATGGTTGTTTGTGTGACTGTGTGTAATCTAATATACGCCTGTGTGTGTAATCTCATTTGTTTCATAGTGTGTCCCTGAATGGCAGGAATAAAATCACCCTAGGTAAAGGTAGTGCTTTGGTGGCAGCTGTTTGGATCTGGCTACTATTGAATGGGTTGAGTGAGATGAAATACCTCATAGGTATAAGCAATGCTGCATTAATCTTAGACAGTGCCCTAGGCCAGAACCCCTTCCATGTCATGGTCCTTCTTCAGAGCGCCGGGATACAAAGTAGTGTCCTATCGCTTTTGAAGAAACGTGGTGCCCGATGGAAGTAACCTATAGAGGCCAGTTATGGAGATCAGTGGTCTCCGTTTTAACGAGCCACTTGAGCAGTACTCCTACAGAGGGCCTGATTGGCTCCCGTTTATGTAGCAGAAAGGATGACATCCCACTGGACCTGCCACCCTAGTCCAAGACCTTGTCCAAAATACACCACTGGATATGAATTCAATCTTGTAATCTTGAATTCGGACTGAGGATCATATACGTTTGTAATTGTTGTTGGCTACTTGGCTATTTGCTAAGAAAACAATTTTTTTATGTCTATTAAAAGATATTTTGCATTTTTCTAAGTAAACCCAGATGGTTGTGTTGTATGTTTGAAAAAAGAAAAGCTACAATTTACATACAGTAATCCCCATGTTACTGAACGGGAATATAAATAAAGTCTACAAGGCAGATAACGATAAATAGATTTCCAAAGATATGTTTAGTGGAGCATGTGTATGATTGCTCTATATACGGTAGGTTCGGGGGGATTATTAAATACTTTATGTTTACGGTACTGTCAGAGAAAATAGGTTTTGTGCAAGTCTCTGTATATAATCTTTTAATTCATTAAAGCAATTCCCTTGGACCTATGGAGAAGAGAGGCATGACTTCAAGCCCATGCCTGACAGGCTTGTGAATTATGTAAGCCCCTCACGAATTCAGCTAGAAGTCATATACATTCAATCAAGCGATGTACAGAACCCGAGGTCTTCTTCTCTCCTCAGTTATTCTACAGCTCAGCTCAGGTGCAGCTTCATTCATTTTTGCTTCCCCGTTATTATTTTCGCAGCAGTCTGGTATCCAGCGCCGTTCACGTTATGGAAACACGCTGAGCTTGCTGGCTTAATCCACAGCCAGACTAGCTAGAGTCCTGGAAAATTGTATAGAATTAAACATTTCATCCTCCAGCCTGTGTTTTAAACTTGTTAGATGCTGTTTATACACTTCATATTTCCCCCTTTGTGTTCTATACAGGTTCTATACATCTGGCTATCGCATATGGTCACGGGGTAAGCTGGTCCAGAGGGTAGTGGTGTAATTGCCCCTTGTGCCAGTCCTAATTCTTCAAACAGGGTTAGCCCCATTTCTCCACAGTTATAGGGCTGGGGGCAAGGTAAGTGAGTATGTGTGTTAGTGTATATTAGTGTGTGTGTGAGAGTTTAGTTACGTGTGGGTGCATGGTTCATGGAACCACTCAACTTTACTTGATGGAGCACAAGGGGACAAACCTCCCCTTCACAAATAGATGTACCATATTTCTAATACAGGACATGTGTACTTGGAATATCATCTTGGTTTAGATACATGGTTTCAGACCTACTTTCACTGTAGTTTTAGACCTACTGAAAGGTCCTGCTACAGCCAAGGGTGCATGTACCTGGAGTTAGAAACTAACTGTTCAACACCTACCAGCATCTAATACAAGTATATAAACTTCTAAAACTGGGTTATGGTGCCTGAGATTGTAATTTGGGTCTTAGTTGGACCACACTACTGCTGTGGTTCCATGTAACCAAAGTAGGAAACATGGGAAGTTCACATTTCAACACCAAGATACAGATTTCTGTATGACCATTTACTACTAGAATACAGAGGTCTGTCCTAGCACTCTCTCTCTGAGTTTTGCACCACAATCAATCAGAGGCAAAACGTTATAAGTAATGTTCAGTAAGTAGAGTCTATTCACTAAACAGTAAGCATTAGGTGAGTCACAATGAGAGAGAGACATTCTCACCAGTGCCACTGTACCTCCCCTATATAATCGATTCTGGTAAAGACATATATTCTGAGATTGTATCCCATTTGACCCTTGTAAGAGTTAAATCTAATTAATAGAATAAAATGTGTAGTTTATATTTAACTGTTGTTGCTTTTCAGATAAAACCCCCAAAAATATAATTAGTAATTGCAGTCTTTTTCTGAGAAAATGATAAGACGCTTACAGAGGAATGGAATTTGGGCTCCAACCGATGGCTGTAAAATTAACGATGAGCAGAAATGTCATTTCATTACAAGTGAAATTAGATTTTACAAGTCAATGAGGGGGAAAGAGTCTCTCTTTATGATTCTTCCCCTCCCATCTTTCCTTTCCTTGTTCTAAGTCTTTGGCTATTGAATGGGTAGCATCACAGACTAGGACCTGCTCTAGATATTCGATCTTGGTTCATAGTTTCCTTGGATTCCTAAAATTTGTGATAATGAATCTTACGCATGGAATAAAAATCTAATGTTTTATCTAAGCTCATGGCTACATGTATTCCAATATATAACAAATCCTATAATTCAGGTTGTGAATGTTCTACCAGCATACTTGAAGCAACCCAAACACCTCTTTTACTTTAAATAGTTCAGGATAGTGTATGATACATTAAAAAAAAAAACTTCAATAAAGAATATTAATAAAAAAACAAATAAAAGAAGACATTGACAGCAAATAAGAAGCATTCTGCCAATACAGTCTGACAATGTTTTGTCTGCTGAAAAAACTGAAAGCTGAACTGGTCATTGGTCTTGTCATACACTTATTAAGCCATTATGTCAGTCTCATGCACATTGAAAGCCCCTTACTTTATTAACATCTACCACTTCTGCTAGAAAGCTATTCAACTTATTTACCATCCTTTAGTAAAAAAAAAAAACATTAAAAATAAGCATGAATTATTAGACTAGTTTTACACTATGATCTCTTCTCCACAGAAATACACTTCTCTCATGCACTTTGTTGAATCCCTATATAAATTTGTACTTTTACTGCAGTATTACTGCACATTTACTGCATTTGTACTTCACTGTACTGCAGTTTTACTGCACATTTACCGCACTTTTTTTTTATATTGCAAACCTACAGTTGTACTTCAATGTACTGCAGCTTTATTGCATTTCCGTACAAAAATAACTGCAGTAAAACTGCAGTACAGTGAAGTACAAATGCAGTAAAACTGCAGTAAATGTGCAGTAATACTGCAGTAAAAGTGCAGTATTGCAGTTTTTTCATGTCCAAAAAACTGCAGTATTACTTCAGAAAAACTGCAGTAATTTTTCGTAAGGGTATTCTATCATCTCTCTTTTCTCCTCCATTCTATACATGCCGATATCATGAGATTGTACAGTTTGTCAAAACAATTAATTCGCTTGCATACATTTCAGAAATGAACTTTGGGTGCATGGAGAATTTTAGGTCTAAAGACAATGTTATAGAACATAGGTACAAAAAGAAAAGAAATAGACCAAAGCAAACTTAAGGCACAATACAAAGCTGACACATAGAGAATATCCCTTACATAAAGGTAGGCCCCATTATGTAGATGGTCATGAGGAAAAGCCCAGAAACCAATACGATCATAAAACATGTTGAGAGTCGATTTTGGGCAAACGGCTTTTTAAATTACCGGTACTTTTAATAGACGCACTCCTCCCTTTGGCTGAAGGCTGGGAGAGGCAAAAAGCAGGGTATAAGAAAATGAACCAAAATAAGCAGGGGTAGCAAGCCTTGTGGAATTCATTGTTGCATATGGGACATTTAGTGAAATGCCTGTTGTTGCTGGCCTTTGGTGATAAGGCACAAGAAGCAGTAGCCTAGAGAACCATTTTAAAGGGACTGGAATTGGGAGGGTTGGTCAGAGGACTGGATGCACACCTGGTACCGTGAGTCTTGGTAGGTCAGGGGATATGGCGCAACCTATCAAATGGTTCACACTCTCCCATACACCACAGCCAAGGGTATGGAGGAATGAGTGCCCCCAACATGGCTTATTAACCCCCTCTTCTTCATCACACATGGAGTGGTTTTTTTAATAGATGGTGTGGCTTTCCTGTGGGGCAAGTTGTTCCTTTTTAATAAGTTATTTAACACCTTCAGAGAAGATTTGTTCAAGCAGCCTATGTAATTGAGACTTAAGGAGGGAACTTCAGGAGTCATTCATCAGATTTTTTTAATGCAGATCTTCATATAAAAAGTCAATTATTTAAAGCAATCTAAAACAATTGCACTGATGCAAATGATGTAGACAATTTTAATATATGCATTTAACGCAACAAATTGTTTCGTGTGAATCTGATGGACAAACTGAACTCTGGGCAAATGTTAGTTCATCTCAGATCTAAGTGATGTATTCAAAGGCTATCCTTAACTTTTATTGCTGCTATTTATTAACTGGCACCATTTAATTGATTAGGCTTGTATTAATTGACTTCCAAATTCCCAGTCCTCAAGAGTTAACCTTGGCCAGTGCTGAACATTGATTTTAGGTCTCCATGTTTTGCTTAAGCCTCAGAGAATTGAGCGATTAACTCACACTCAATAATGGAAACCTGTTAACTTTCACTGCAATTAGGCTGCCCTGCTAGATTTTCTGTTTGGGCAGATGAAAAATGCAGCTTTAGCTTCAAGACAGTTTTTACCTCAGGGCAGAAAGTCTTAAACACTAGAGATGTTGTGTACAAACACATACCAGCAATGTACCTTGGCTGGGCACTGATCTATGCCTGATCCAGGGCAGTGCCCTGCCACCCACACCACTTACCTCCATTTCCACCATCCTCTATGCCAAGCGGTAGGATATGATATCTTCATTGCTTAAATGTTACTTGGATTATAGTAAGAAAGTGCCATTGCTGAGGATATTTATGATATAATTGATGATGCAATTAGCAATTTGTGATGTCATTTGTAATGTTAGACGATGTAATTACTGCAGTCTATGGAGAGGTAGAGTTAAATACAAATAATTTTAAAAGCAGCAAACATAGCTAAACCTGTATCTTCCATTGACATGTTAACGTTCTAGACATGTTTTCTTAACATTCAGGGAGGTGTCATTGTTTTTGCTTTTCTGGAACAGGAACATTTTGAAATCACTCTTCCTTTGATCTGTATCTCCTGGCTAATACGTATTTGAATGCTAACTTAACTTTGTGTTTAATTAAAGTTTTTTTGGCTTTTAATTACATGTTCAGTGACGTTATATGTTAAATGATGCATGTGAGGGTAATTGGTTTCCTCAGGTTAACCAATTTCCCACCTGCCTACTCAGCTACACACAGGTAATCACAGTGCAGCCGAGTACAACAGAGTTAACCTTGCCTCCCAGTCTAATGAAGTTCTTTCAGTCTAAAATCAAGTTTGGGCTTAACGCTTTTGGTCCCTGTCTGGAGTTACACATAAATATCATTAACATTGCTTCAGAAACATATATTGGAGATGTTGCCGTTTTGGCGCAATCACGGTGCAATACAGTTTTTGAAACTTGTAGTTGAATTTGTGAGGCCAGTATAAAACACAATTGTATTACAATTAGTGACATAATACTACCAATTTGCAAGTATCCCCTAAATACACCTTTTTTGTGTTACATAAGTGACCATAAAGGACCTCCTGATTTAATCAACATCAGTAGTGCCACTTGCAATATTAGTTGAGGAGCTTCAAACTTTTAAATGAAAAAGAAATACACCAAATCAGATGGCACAATACCATTCATAGCTACCGGATAGTGAGACCAGAGGGAAATAGAATACGTTCTATGACCAAACACTATGTTCTCCAAAATGATAATAACACAGGGATGAGTAAAACTTCCCAAAAGACTTCTGGTGGCAAATTACGTGTTGCTCTCTGCCCTGCAAGGAGTGTCCTGGTACCTTGGGTACAGACACGAGTGCAGGGGTTAGCCTTGTGTTAATGGTGCCTGGATGTAGTATTTGTTCAGTGTCCCTGTGTAACTAACACACAAACCTAACACACCCACTCACCATAAAACCATACACTAGCACACGCTTATTAATATACACTTACACACACATACATCATGACATCACTACATCACTAACCTGACATCTCTGACACTCTAACACCATAAAGTCACACACACGCTACCATAGCTGCCATTAGGTAGAGACTAGTCCATGGAACAGGCAACTTAATATGGCTGCTTTCTATCATGGAGACCTTTTCTTTAAAAACAAAAATGAAAAGTGAAGGCAATTCCTTCAGATCTCTGTTAGTAAAAAAAAACCCCTGTTCCCTGCTCTACCCTCCATAAACATTCAAATAAAAAAAATATAAAAACACAATTTAGTACAGATATGAAACTTAGCACCTTCTTATGTGTGGCTAGACTGCAATGTTTGTGCTGCCATTTGCATTGGCTGTGTAGGCAATCTACATGTATAACTAGATTATAGGGCTGGAGCCTATTAAAAATATATTTTTTATTACTTTTGCTTTTTGGGAAATGGTTGTTTTTTGTTAAACTTTGTAACTATGAATATATTAACATGTTCTGAAAAAAATAAAAAGGAATATAAAAGAATATATATATATATATATATATATATATATATATATATATATATATATATATATCCATTTATAAGTTTGACGCTTGAATTTAGCAATAGTAAGACTTTGGTGCTATAACATATTTAAACTTTTCCAATATTTAAACTTTCATTCTATATTTTTACACTGCTCCTCATATGTGTGGAGGTGATTGATAACTGATGTCTGCCTTTAATTACAAACTGTCAATGAGTTATTAGACATCCAATAATGCAAGAAGCTCTTGAAAATTCAGGCCTTTATGTGAATGCGTTTTCATTAAGTAAAATTAAAAATAATGCAGCAAAAGGTCATTATACCACAGATCGTTCATTAATGGGCTAATCATCCCAGTTCATACAGAAATGAAACTCTGAAAGATGAAATATGCAAATGAAAACCTTATTTAGTGATATCTGAGTATAAGATAATAACCAATGCCCTATACAGGTACTTTCATAATCTATAACATCTTCTCCAAGTGAATTAATGCTGGGCACTGGGGTATGATATCATATCCCCATGCTCTGCTTAAAGAAGAAGAGCAGCTCAGGAAGAGAACCCCCTCAACAAGATCTAGGGGAACTCTGGATGCTGCTCTGTGTGACGCCTAGTGCAGAAAACGTAATATATAATGAATTATATTGCTCTGACAGATCAACGTAAACCTTTGGAGAATTTTGTATAATACACAAAAGAGAATTTGAGAGGTGGAGCTGGGCCATGGGAGGCTTGCGTAGATGAATGCTACAATAGGATCAGTCATAGGTCAGCAGGACAGGGGGGACCAAAGTAAATACCATGCCTTCTACTCAGAGTCCTAAGGGTTACTCTAGAGTCCTGCAAATGGCCCAGCTATGGTCATAAGTAGTGGTTGGGATTGGCAAATCTTTGGGACACAAGCCCTATAATATTTTTTTTACACCATGGCATAAGATGATAGGAAGCGTCACTTGAATTATTAACTATGTCCCTGAAAACAGTGTAACAACAAGCATGCAGCTGACATTGAGGCCACGTTGATCTCCAACTAAACTATACAGCTGAATGAATTGTTTTTAAATAGCTCTGTCTCTGCTTTACTAAACAATGTTCTACACAAGATTTTTTTTATATATTTACCTGCTCTTGAAGTAAACGTACAACGTGCGACTGCCTTAGGCTTTGTGGATTAGGAGCTATCCCAGTGAGTTTACTAGAGTAGAGGCAGGGATTTAACTGCGTGAATTGCATGATAACACACCGGTGAATAACTTTTGGCCAGCACAGAAACTAATTAATGTGATATATCATCCCTGCCTTGAGGGACCCATAAAAAAGAAAGATAAATATTTCGGAAATGTTCTAGTAGCAACAAAAAAAGCCAGAACAATCATCTGACGTTCTAAAAAGACAGCTCAACTAGTTTTGCTGCGACAGGTCCAGTTTAATTTAGTTGTAGGTTTCCTTTAAGAAAACTTGAAATGCCAAAGTATGCCTATTAAACATATCTTGTTTTAATATTATTAATAATTTATTTGTCTGTCATCATTGTAGAAATCCAAATATATTGATTTTTTGTCTAATGACATTTAGATATAAACGAATGCTTATTATGTTAGGTGGGACCCAAAATAACCATAAGGATATTGGGGAATACATTTTTAATTCATCCCAAAACAAGGTTCACAATTTATGGGTAATGGTGCTACAGGTGGAACAAATGACATCCTGCAGATCCCTTTTGTTCTAATTCCTAGGGCCTTTGGCCTTTCCTGATACATAATGTCCAGTCCACCAGAATGGACATGTACAAATTACACTTTGGCCGCCATCACGGTTAATCTTGTAGTCCAAGAGTGCACATTTTCAGGATTTCGTAATTTGAGGACACACCTGAAGCTGAGGAAGACCTGCACAGACCCGCATCTGAAGAAGACTAAGCGTCTTAGTCTTTATGACTGGTCTGTGTGCTGCTGTAAGAGTCATTTGTGCTGAAAGCCTCAACTGTTGAGGGTTTTCTTGTTACTGAGGAACTCAGCACATTCATGCTGTACTGGTTAAGAAAGATTTGATGGAGCCGCAAATTATTACAGGAACCGGAGGCCAATGTTACATGAGAAAGAAGAAGCTAAATCCTTGCAGTTTATCTAAGTGTCCAAAACAATGTCAATCCTTCCAACATCTAGTATCTGTTTGATTTGGGGACTGGATAATCAGAAGATACTATGTAATGTACCTTTACAACTTGATTTGCTATTCTTAGTTTGTAAAATAAAATGAGGGATATTGAATACTACAATATATAACCGGCATAGGTGCCTAATGTGTTTAATTTATAACCTGACGGTCTGAAAAATCGCAGTATTTATGGCTGTTTAAATGTCCTGGCAGCCTATGATTAAGCCCTCCTAAGCATGGAGTCAGATTGTATTGCTTGGCGTCATGTTTGTCCATTGTGTACTTCAACTTTTAACAAGGATAAAATTAACTTCACTGCTTTTTAAATCATCCATGGTCCAGGCTGAATGCGCGATATACATCTTTTTTACTTTGTTTAAATATATTGAACTGGAGCTCTCAGTATTTTCATAAGTGTGCTTATCCAAGTCATGGTACAAAACAGCATCTAGTTGAATATGTGTTCTTAGCCAATTGTTATTTTGTCTTCAGTAAAGAAAAGAGCTTTTTAATACTTGAATAGTTCCTTCCATTACTGTTAGTATGATATTTATAGCATAAGTATGGTGATGGGTTATTTAGGTATCGCAGTTTTCTCCTAACAAGGTAATTTCCAATGTTTTAGCTTTGCGCTTCAGTGTGGATCTGCTCAGTACCATTAGTGTCCACTCTGAAATGTTCACATTGATCAGTGTTGTCATCGCTTACATTCAGAACATCCGCTGCACAAAGATACTTATACTTAATGTAGTACAACTTCTTTTCATTAACATGAAAGTGATCAATATTTCTAGGTCACTGAGAACATGATGATTGATTTTAAAGGGAGGTGGATACCTAACCAGAAAAACAACATATTTCACACACACACACACACACACACACACATATATATTTTATATATATATATATATATATATATATATATATATATATATATATATATATATATATATATATATATAGTATGATAGAGAAAATAATGAATTACCAAATATATTTATATGTGTAAAATATGTATAAAAATCACATGTACTGGTAAGAATTGATTGATTAGAACCCAGTTCCCAGTAGGAAATCCAGAGGGATGTGTAAGCATGTGCTAGAGCTTGTGTGTGCATAACGTGTGTGCATAACGTGTGTGTATAACGTGTGTGCATAACCTGCTCCCCTAACCTTGACTTAAAGCCTACAACCCTCCCACTGTTCTTCCTTGGCTCGCATTTATGTTGTACTATTGGGTGAGGGTGTTAAAGATGCTGCCATTCAGGTTAGTTTAGTAGGGTTAAGCACAGAAATATACCATAATATGAGACCATACTTTGATGCTGCTAGTATCTACAAATGAGAAATGACAAGGAAGAGATATCTGTGTGACCAGAGCTTCCAGAGGTCCTCGAGTCTTGAGGACCATTTGAGGCTGCACTATAATACCACTTTCCTATTATACAATTTTTACCATTTGTAGTTGGGCTTTTTATAGGGCGTGATCCCTCGTTTTATTGGTAAATATATATATATATATATATATATATATATATATATATATATATATAAGACATCGTAAAATCCTGTTAAGACCTTTTGTGACTTGGATGGATGCAAATAAAGTCTGTCGCAAGGTCATTGTGCTCAGATATTCATCTATCCTGACTTCAGAGACTAGCTTTCATTATGCAGATTTAATTTAGAATTTAGACTCTCTTCAGCAAAGAGCTAAATAACATTCAGCAAATCTGACTTAAAATGTAACATACTCAGCGCTGGAGACTCTGCTTGTTATTTCCAGGCAGTGATTGCACGTTCATGAAGGAAATTTAATATGAATTTACATAAACACCCTCTGGAAGTATTTATGGCATAAAGTACATTTGGATTCACATATCACAGACAGCACCTTGTTTATAAGTTAATTCCTTAAAAATTCTTTTCAGTTCTCCTTCAAGTAGCAAATAAAATCAAGATTTGGAATCATTCTGTTCCACAACTACTATTGGAGCTTGTGTATTATCTGTGGTTAATCAGTACTAGAAGTATTGGATAGTTACAACGTAACGCTTCTCATAGTGATGCTCCCACTATTTTTATTACTCAAACGAGCAGTCATGTCCATTTTTCACAATGATTGTTTCCTGTCTCCTTTTTACATCAAATGCTGATTGTTTTACAAAACCAAAAATCCCTGGGATTTTCAATTTTGGATTTAACAGTTTGTGCTGTCCTACACAGATTGGGGTAACCCGAACACACAAAAAGGAGAGAGTTTACCCCGAAGCCTAATATATTTTACAAGTAGTGACATATTCTCACCTAGGCAGGCTAATCCTAGGCCTATGACAACAGTTCACTATTGGAGGATCATAGCTTGTGGATATGATGTCATATCCCGGCACACAGCATGGTAGATGGTGGCCACGGAGGTAAATGGTGTGACAGATAAAGTAAGCTTATTGTAGCAAAACAGGGAGATTCCCATCCAAATAATCCTTTGTTTTCTCTTAGGAGGGCTTCTGAAACGTATGTTGTTACTTTTGTCTCAACATCTTCTGGTCATGATCATGATCCATGTGAAGTGCTCTTGATTTTGAAGAATATTTTATAGAAAGATTGATCTTTTATGGCCCATGTTCTTAGATGACCAAAAGCCATTCAGCGTGCAGGGAAGTAAGAACACGTTTCTCCAGAGGTAATCTATGGTAATGTCCAGTAGATAGCTTCACTCTATCATCCTTTGCAAACACAGCAGCGTAATTGATGTGAATGGCCACTGAATTACCAACCACTGATCTCTTCTTGGGTGAAGATAAATTGGAAAAAAAACCTATTTTGCTCTTTGGCCATTAACCCCATGTATGGTAAGCATCGAGGAATATCTATTTCCAATTTGCTTGCGGTAATGCGGGATGAGTCCTCAGGCAATATTCTTTACCGTGCTGGAAACTGAGCCAATTTGTAATAACACTTTTTGATCTAATGATCTTCATGATGTTAAGCGAGTGGATTTTATTGAGGCTTTCTTGATTCTCCCAGTAGAATTGTTCTTCTTTACTCCGAAATATTGTTTTCTGTTTACAATCAAGAGTAATAGAGACAACATAACTTCACAACTGGATTTTACATTTGCCTAAATGAGTACAGGATATTTTAGGGACATCATGGGGGTCCAGTTTTGGGAGGAAAGGAGGTCTTTTATTCCCCAGTCCGTATATCGTAGAATACTCAGGCAGAAAATGTATTAATTAAAAAACTGAGCTTACAGATACAGCTATAAAAACAGGTGAATATCTATATATATTTTTTAATATTCAGCATATGAATATTCTATTATATAAATAATGAACCGGGAAAAAAATATTTTTGTACCACAGCGCTTCAACAATATTCTATAAATTTAAACTGATTTTTGAATAAAAATGTTATTTTAATTCTGAATTTTAAATTGCCATGAGAACAACAGATACATATGAAGCAGCACAGAGATATAGTCTGGTAAATTTGAAGTGTTATAAAATTTATTATAAATAAACTAAAGGGGGGTACATCATGGAGGATAAAGATTAACATCAAGAAACCAATATTAACTTGATTTATATAAATATATATAGTCGAACGTCTTAAATTTGTGTAGCTTAGTGATTTAGAAAGTACAGCACAATAGAAATTAACAAAATATATTATATTGGACCAGGCGCAAAATGGGTTAAAGGAATATGGAACTTGTTTTCATCACAAAGAAGCATTACCGTCAATGCTAAATGAGGCCATCATAACTTCTGGAGTTACTGGAAAAACAGAGATTCCTGGTGGAAAGTGGCCATTATTGCAATAATTTTACAGCTCGTTCATATATGTTTTTACGCTGATTTATGAAACATTCATTTTTCAAATCAATAAAATTCATTCAGCTATCTAATAACACTTTTCCTTTATTAAGGCTTTCTGGGAATCTCAAGAAGAACTGTTATTATGTCAATTCTGTTTAACTAAGGTTGGAATGCTGATTATATAATGACAGTTATATAATGACAGTTATATAATGACGGCCATGAGGAACAGTCTAGTCCCCAATATAATATTTTCCTTTTTTATTGCTTGTTGGAGTCCATTTTGTGTGGATGTCAATACAGATTCCTGCATGCAAAATGGAGCATGCATAGTTTAGGAATCATTAATATGTATGTCTTGCAATCCAATTGAAATCACGGATACAGTAGCCAATCATATGCATGCTAACAAACATCTGCGTTCAGGTACAAAATGGTTCTGTTTTTTTCAAGTTGGTGCAACTCGATTCCCAAGCAGATCAAATTGAGTTACACCAAGTGCTCCTTGACTTGGCAACCGAGTTGACCTTTGTGAATAATCTTATTGCTCCTTGTTCTGCAAATCACACGATGAAAATGAACATCCCGGGCCGCTGGTATCAATAGAAACATTACAGAATAAAACGTAAGGCATTCAGGAATAGCAAATATGCCTCTTGCTGCTTTAGCAAAATGTGCTGCATTCTTTCAATACCGCGGTCATTCTACCGAAAATGGTCAGTGGGCATTTTGCATTATAAAGCATAAGAGGCAGAAATTGAAATCTGATTTTAATAGTGAAAGGCAAGTTTCAGATCAGAGAGAGAAAACTCCTAACATTTCTTGACACTTCTGTCCGAGACAGTCGGCACTACTTGAAATGGCACGTCCCAGGAGAGTGCGTGTCCTCTCTTCGGTTCCAAGGAGCATCGCTGCCCGGGGGTCTCTTTTTGTCTTATAGACAGCAGTGGGGTGTGATCTCACATGGCTGGCAGACTTCACAGGATCACAAGAAACAGTGAGCAAATTGGAAGTTATGTATCATCTTTAACAAAGCAAAGAAGCAAGCAGTCCTCAGGCTCTGAGGACAAAGGCTATACCGGCACTGAGCTGCTGCGTTTCTATAGCAGGCTTGGTTCATATCCATCATATTGTCTAGTATGTGTGATATTTAATATTAAACGAGTTCAGACAACTTCACCATTTGAGCATAAATACAACCATCCCTTTAAAACCATAATTCACTTGAATGGGAGTTGAAGCAAAATTAAGGCCGACATTCTCAGCTTCTAGCCATTATCTATTTTTTAGTGTGTAAATGAGAGCACATATTACATTTTTTTTCACAGCCAAAGGGTTAATATAGCATGCACAGTAAATGCTATTTGTAGGCACACCAATAGGTCTAGCACCGAGCCTGTCATGTAAGGCTGACATAGTAAATCAGTAAACGCATGCATTCAGCTGCCTGCCCAAGTTAAAATTAAGGCCAGCATAAAGAAAAACAAAATCAATCTCGCGCTTTACAGGGAGATTTAAATGCGCGGCTGAACGTGCGGGGCGAGAGTCACTCTAAAGGTTTTACTGCTGTAATTTGCAAGAAATGATTGTTGGTTTAGGCTATTCAGATAGATTGTGAGATGATGTTCTTTGCTCAGGGATGGATTAATCATGCTTAGGATCTTTCTGCTTGTTTACATATGAAGAGCTGAAGAATAAGGCTGAGATAACAGGACACTGTATGAGATTTTGATCCTTTCACAAAGGTTTTAAGAGAAAAAAGATGCATTTTCGTTCCTTTGTTTTCCTTGTCTCCAACATGGTGCTGATCATTTTAATTCTAAATAGAATTATGGTGTCGGACATGGCGCGATAGAAAGCAAAGATGATTCTAGGTTATTTGTGGAATAGAACATTATAATGGAATCACAGTAGGTTTTATGATTTTTAACATTTTTAGGTTTTTATGCAGTTAACAAAGATGTTTGGCGGGACTTTTTAAACAGGTAAACAAAGCAATGAATATTTTGACAATAAATAAAGGATAGGAGACTGTGAAAAAAACGTTGTAATGCTAAATCATTCATTTAGGTCTGACACATTTAAAAGCATAATACTGAAATAATCCCAATGGATCAACAAGAAGAAAGAAATCAAGGGCACTGGGGACTAGTCTTGCCAATGGTCTTAATCATTACGATGGTGTTCATGAACCCTTATTAGAATGGGGTCCCATCATCCATTATTTAATCTTCATGTAGTCTTGGACTCTGCACCCCGACACACTTCTGCAATATTCAGCATTATTTGCTTATACATGTAGATCTGTCCACTAGACTTTGACTTGTATGAGGGAAAAGCAAATTAGGACAAGTCAGTCACCAAGTAGACTTTGCCCTTTGAGTATCCCCTTCTGAGATGTCCTGTTTTCCTCTGACTCGAGACTTTCCAACAAATTAATAAACTTCAATGTCAAACACGTTTTCAGGGTATCCTCTAACATCCATGTTAACATAGCTCACCTATTTCATACACATCACATTAGTACTGCATCAGCTCTGAAACACATTAACTAAGGTGTAATCTGCCTTTACCCCATGATCGGCTAGCAGGACGAGGAGGTCTATATTATTACTCTTGACACTCCAAAATAAAGTCCTATGATCCAGGGTTCAGAGCAGCGCGACAGGTGACCATTAGTAATGACAGTTATTTTGGTTCAGAGCCTGAACCGCTGCCCTTGTACTGAGACAGATTTATCCCTGCAGCAGAGAAAACCATCTGCTTTCAACCCATTAATGAAGTTAATGTAACCTCTTATTTTTCTTTCATTTTGCTAATGAATAGCAAGAGATGTAGAGAGAACACTGTAATAACAGCTGTATGTGATCAGTGTGGATGCTAATTGAGCCGGTGCGGTGCCCGCAGAAAAAAAGGAGATCTTTTCTTAAACAAGATATACACATTTGATGATGTTAATGTTATTGGCCACCTCTGTCTGTACAAATTAAAATGACCCTCCAAGACTGATGACTCACACTTCTGAAGGTCATGGGAGAAGCATTGTGTAGGACCTTAAGAAGAAGGATTACGTCCCCCTCGGTGAATTTAAAATAGGATCTTGACATCTTGAACACGATCAATGATTTCTTCAAACTCAGTGTCAACAGACAACAGCACCTCCTGGACACCTTTGTGACACCTCACCTAATATCACATCTCTTTTCGAGTGATAATTAATGATGAATTGATTTCTAACTTGATGTTATAGCACAATAGATAAATAGTTGTCGTTTTCCATATACACATCATGGCTGCTCCCAGCTATATTATCTTGATAACCTATCAATTATATTATGAAGATTCACAAGCATCTAAAAACATTCTGATTTATCTCACTCTGAGAATCTTCAACTGTTAACCATGTAATGCCCCCTAACAGCGATTCACCAATGGTAGCATCCAAGTTGTTCCAATAACAGGTGGTGGTAAGTCCCCTGTGCTCTAGCACGGACTTCACCTGTGATATACCAGTGAGATTAGCACATCCAGAATTAGATTGCAGCAGGGGCATAATTTGTACTGTTTATTTGTACAGTCATTTAACTGTTATTAGACTCCTTATATCATAATTGGCTGCAGAGAATGGGAGTTGTAGTCATCTAGCATCGATAGAGATACTGGACACAGTAGCGCCATCATTTTCACCTTGCAGAACCCCAACTGTTAAGCCAACATGCATTGTTCATAATGAATCAAACATACATTTTCTGTACGTACAAAACTCCTATATTACACGTCTGGCCGTTAGAATTAATGCCCACATGGGAAAAATACATTCTCAATGACTGTCTGTTCCAAAATAAGTCTAACATTATGTTATTCACAATTTGTATTCTAATTGCTTTATCAATACTGTCAGCTTTAACAAATGTCATGTTGGCTTTGCAGTGTCGCCAATTAAAACAGCTGTCCATTCGTTTGGATTTATTTATTGAGTCTGGTTAACAGAGCAGATCGGCACAGTGGAAAAAACGGTTTCCCAATTTTTTGCTATCATTCTCCATCTTACTGCTGCATTACACTGGCTTTTGCCTCTATTTCAGGAGCCGATCAGACAGCAAATTCTGATGTCTACATATGATAAATGGTCCTTACGCCTGTCTCTCAGTTGTGATTTGCATAATAATATATACTCCATTAAGCAGTCCATTATTATTATGGGTTTATTTATAAAGCACGGACATGGCTGACATTTCAATGTTTTAGTAGAGTAATAGGAGAAGAAGGATTTGCTCATAGAAGTTTGCAGTTCTTCACTTTTAACCAACTTTTTTGTTTTTCCGCAGGCACAAATATTTAATATGATTTTTTTTTTCATATTACAATTACTACCCATCGTTCCTACTATTACCTTGGGAAATTAAACTGGTGGTGACAGAAGATAGATTAGAACATCTCAGATCCTAAGAGATATGCATTTTGGAGAGCACTCCCACAGACACCTTCTACCTTCACCTTAGACAGAGCTAAATGTGACATCATTTCTGTCTTCCATTAAGTCACTCTGAGTTGAGCCATACGAGATTGAGTTGTACAGATTAGTTTGCACCATATTGTCCTTTGGTTTCCAGAGTCCCTAGAACTTGGGAAACCCTTGGCATGTGCCAACTGGCTCTTGCAGATAATACGGCATTAGGTAGTGAGGTTGACTGTGGATTTCCCAGGGGTTCTCTCTGTTATATGTATATCTATAACAAGAGAACATCTGGTATAGACAAGACAAGCGAAAAATACTAGCTTAACTTTTGGCAAGCTGACTATCATGGGAGGTGTTGTTCTGGTGAAAACCTACCTAACTGGCAAATCCTGGTGTAAAACATGGACATGGACATTGACCCCTCAAAACACAATTTACACCAGTGTCACTATTTAACCCAAGAATGTCTCCCATGACAAGAGAGAGAAGCATCATACCCCTGCTCTTACTAGCCAAGGCACTGAGCTCACAAATAGCCATATATACATTTTGAGAACAGTGGAAATGTTAGAACATTTGTAAGAAAATATTACAACATGCCGAGAATGTAAAATGATGGTCTTGTGACAGGGCTCTGAGCGTGTGCTTATTCATGCAGAATGTGCTTTGTATGTAGCACTCCCTTAATCGCTTCCTTCCATTTGATAAAGTGCTCTGTTGTAATATGTTTATTTCATTCCTTTTTTTCAAAAATGTCACCTTTGACTAAACTAATATGGATATGCAAGCAGACAGATGAGCAGTTTGTATTAAACAAGTATTTCACCGTATACAAGAAATGTCAGGATAACTCAGACAATGTAGCTTTCTGTAAAGATGAAATCTGTTCTAAACATAAACACTTCAAAACAGAGCATGTTAGTTCTTATGAAATAGTACTCCATGAAATTAAATAGCAGAAGTGTACTGGGTTCCATTAGAAGCCGCATAGTGATGTGGACTGCAGTCAGTGAAGGATATGCTTACCGTTCTTGCAGACTGGGCAGCACTGTTCAGGCTCGTATACGGGGTTCACACACTCCGGCACCGCACAGTCTGCCACCACACAGTGTACTTCATTGCTAGGTTCACACCGGCACCATTCACATGGGGAAGGCTGAGAAAGAAGGGAACTGTTAGAGCACAATTATCTGTGTTTGTTCTTTTACATGTCGACAAAGAACCATAGAGCATGCAATGTATCCTATCCTTTTCCATGAACAAATTCAGGATCAGGAAACAGTGGCCCTTCAATCTGAGCATGCAAAAATGGCTACATTTAGTCTTCCTGTAAAGCTATTACTTTATTAGACCGTGACATTATAATAATCTGTGTATTTTTATACTTGCTGTAACACCAGGTTACCTGATCCTTAGAGCTGGATCAAATTTGAGGCTCAAATAGTTTTAATAGTATGTTAACATAATACTATTCTATGTACTTCTTATCAATGTGTATTTCGTATTGTTTACTGCTCTTTAAGAAACAGTGGGATTGCCAAATAACCGAATCATTGATTAGCAAGACCATGATCAGGGCCGGATTAACATAGGGGCTAATGGAGCTGCAGCTCCAGGCCCCTACCTGAAAATAGGCCCAGTCGTGGCCGGACTGACTGGGCCTATGCGTGGCCGATGTGGCCGCCAGACAGGGACGGACTGGCCCATTGGGAAACTGGGAAATTTCCCGGTGGGCCAGCCGGTCCGTTGGCCGGCAGACCAACATTCAAAGCTGCCGCCCAGCCGCAAAGTTCTAAGCAGCCAGCGGCTGCTTTGAACTTCATGGCCAAGCTGCCGCTTTGAAGACGTGACGTTCAAGGGGGTGGGCTCACAGAAGAGTTCCTTGTGACAAGGAGAGGATCTTCACATCGGAGGAGAGCATGAAAAAAGAAAAAAACAAAAGTGTAAGTATTACCAAAAAATTGTTAGGGGACCCATATTCAAGGGGTGGCTGGGTTGTGGCATTACAAAATCAATATAAACGGGGGTGGCTGGGGGTAATACACATGGCAGTGGGGGCATCTATGGACAAGAGAGTGGTTGAGCATCACATTAACCAATACAAAAGGGGTGGGGCATCAATACACAAGGGAGGGGGTTGGCTGGGGCATCACATAAATCAGACACACAGGTGTGGGGGCATAAATGCACAAAGGGGGCAAAACACAAGGTTGTGGGGGGACATTAATCGATAGCATTGGGGGCCTGTCTGGGGCATCAATACATAAGGGGCAAACATACAAAAGGGGCAGTCAATGACAAAGCAGTGTAGAATTTTTTTTTTTTATGCTTCAGTGTGGCAGAGCCTGTCCTGGTGTGTGTGTCTGGGTGTCGGTGTGGCAGAGCCTGTCCTGATGTGTGTGTGTTCGGTGCCGATGTGGCAAAGTCTGTCCTGGTGTGTGTTTGGGTGTCAGTGTGGCAGAGCCTGTCCTGGTGTGTGTTTGGGTATCTGTGTGGCAGAGGCTGTCCTGGTGTGTGTGGGTTAGGGTGTCTGTGTGGCTGAGCCTGTCCTGATGTGTGTGTTTGGGTGTCTGTGCGGCAGAGCTTGCTCTGGTGTGTGTGTTTGGGTGTCTGTGTGGCAGAGCCTGTCCTAGTGTGTTTGTGTGTTTGGGGGTCTGTGTGGCAGATCCTGTCCCGGTGTGTGTGTTTGGTTGTCGGTGTGGCAGAGCCTGTCCTGGTGTGTGTGTGTTTGGGTGTCAGTGTGGCCGAGCCTGTCCTGGTGTGTATTTGGTCATTTTCCTGGCACTTTACTTACTGTAGGAATAAATAGAACTATGTAGTTTTTACTTATCTAGAGATAAATCGCCCTCCTGAATTTGTCACTTATTTGTAGACAAATCATTCTAGGCCCAGAAATCAGTGACAAAAGTAAAGGTTTTGTGTTATTTACTCTGTTTCAATTTTATTGAAAAAGATTAGTGGCGCTAAATTGTGGCTTCAGGTGTCTCATGACCTTTTTAGAGTATGGATGTACTCCCAATCCCATCACATAAGAGTCTATTTTATACATCTACCGAGCTCTGATGTCATCTTTATCCAGCACACATGGATGGTGAGGAGTTAAGATTCTGTCCATTCCCAGGTACTTATTTGGGCATTTTAACACTTTTGGTTCCTGGGATTGTAATAATAATGTGGTATTCTGTTATCGTAAAGGAACAATTTAATATAGTTTTAAAAAGAATGATGTATAGCTAATTGGATGGTGAATAGTGTGGTGTGGCGTGTGGGCACAAGATTTCGACCCCACGATACAATTCATGCGGCAAAAGGGGCAGCTGCCCCTTGAGGAGCCGAGGAGTTAAGATTCTGTCTGTTCTGCCTGTTTTATTTATTTCCATAAAAAGGCCCACCAAAGTCCTCAGCAACAGGCCCATGATTATGTAAGTATGCTGTTAATTGTTAACAAAAAGCGTGGTTTTCTATTAAAAAAAAAAAAAAAAGATCAATGAAAATAAACACAAAGTGTCAATACCAATGCTAAGTGTTTTTGATCATAAATATTGAACCTCTGTGCTTTTATCACAAGATTGCTAGAAAACTGAAAGACCTATCGGAGATACATTTTTCTACTGCCTCTATGAACTGCACATTTTTAGGTATTCAGTCATGTATTCAGAGGTCCCAAGTTTGGAAAATGGTCTTCAAGGACATTTGTAGGGGCCCAGAAGCCAGAAAGACTCATTCTCTTACACTCACTATTACTCACACTCTGTCACACCCTCTCTCACACTAAGTCTCTCTCATGCTCTCAAGCTTTCTCGCTCACTCTCAAGCTTTCTCTCAATGTCTCCCTACCTTCTCCGCCAACTGATTCTGTGTTTCTGTCTCATTTCCGGCAACTCTGCTTCTTCTCTTGCTTCTTCTTGTTCTGTTGGTTCTGTCTTCTTTCCCTTGTCTTCTTTGTTTGCTTCTCCCTGGTATTAGCTACATTATCCAAGTACGTCCGCAAAAAAGGTGTTCCGTGGACAGCCTCAGTCTGTTTGCTAAAGTACTCCAAGAGGTCAGAATATTGCAGACGATGAGGGGGGAACCAAGCCTGGTTAATGGAGCTAAAACCAGGGAGAAGCAGACGAAGAGAGAAGACAGAAAAAAAAGAAGACAGAAGAAAAGGGCAGAAGAGGCAAGAGAAGAAGCTGAGCTGTGAGAAAGAAGACAGGGACACAAAAGCGGTCAGCAGAGAAGGTAGGGAGACATTGAGAGAAAGCGTGAAAGAAAGAGTTAATGATAGTTCAGGGATATTCTTGCATGTTAGGGAGGCGGGGGAAACAACCGTATTTGTGGGAGACTTCCGGAATTTTTGGGAGACTTGGGACCTCTGTGTATTTGACATATGTATATCTAGAGCCAATGAGCTTCTGCAGTTACTTTAAAGATACCCATACAAGACAATGTGGAACTTTCTCTCTCAGCCAGTAAGCACCAACAGGTAGCACCCATCTTTCTTTTTTTAGGAATTCCAGTTCTATCATCTAGAAAGCCAGAAGAGCAAGATACTTAAAATAAAAAAGGAATTGTACATAACTCTGAACAGGATGGCCACAACTCTGCTGACTGGTGATTTTTCCACCATGTATCAGGAAATCAATGAGCAGTGTGAGCATTACAGACTCTTGCAGCAAGGGCAGACAGGACAGAGCTGTCCTTCGCAGGTCTAAGGAAGGTGCTTTTATTTTATAATGAAAATAACCAGTCCCACATAAGTTAACTATATGCTAACAATGGTCTTCTAGGCATAGCCTAGTTCTGCAATCACAAGAGATGTTAGGGAAAAGGAGACAAGATAACGTAAGTCACATGTATGAGCACATGGAATGCCCTGAAGCTAGACAGAAGAAACAAGGTAGATCTATAGGCCATGTGGCAAATAATGAAGTGTGTTGTAAAAGGGACATAGCTGGTATGGAAGCAGAGGAAGAATAGAAGCAAGCGAGGCCTTGGTTTAGCGACACTAAACTACAATGATCTTATGGAAAACATGCAAGGCTCCAAAAATAGATAAAAATGAAATATTTTATGCACACTGGATGGCTTTTGGCTTGTTGTATAGAATATTATTCCAGCAGAAATAATGGAATATAAAGAGCAAGGGAGAATTACTAAGGATTATGTACATTATGTATGTAAACTGTAATTCTAGTAGACCCAGCATACCTCGGAAATACAATTCAAATAAATGAGTTCACCTTTCTGTGGCCTATTTGTACTTGAACTGAATCAGTTTAGACGTATGAAAAATATTAAATAAGGAGACAGAAGGGGTTTAATTCAGTGACCCGTTTAAAATCTAGTCTTACTGAAAATGAAGATAAAAAAGATATTCAGAAGTCGGCAAGTCAACTCCCATGGCCAAAATCATAAAAACCATTGCTTTGATTGGCCAAAATGTAGTACTAAATCCTCACAATTATTCTTTGTAACTGGAAGGGCTGGAAACTTTTAGTCCAAAGATAGGGGCTGTCACATATAGATAGATGGCTCAGCACACTTACATACCCAGACACTTACACACCCACTCTGACACTTACATACCCAGACACTAATATACCCACGCAGACACACTACCAAACCAAGACATGCACTCAAGCTGGTATTTTTTCCTCCATACTCAATTTTTATTCAGAAATTTGGGTACCGTGCAAAATCCTAATCTCAAATTCTATGACCCAAATACAGTACATATCTGGGAACTCTCTGGGTTTAACTAAGAATCTCCTGTTGAAGCTCGGCTCCTCCAGGTCTCTGGGTTAGTTCTGTCTTTGCAAGGAAGGAACATGTAGCCGTGCCCTCTCCTCTCCTGCTTACTCCTTACCCATTTTCTCCCTGAACCTCACCTAGATTCCATCCCACAAACAGCACTCTGGGACTAGCCCCACCCCCACGTGAAGAAGAAAGCTCCAGGTAGCCTGCCCTGGGAAGTGCCCAGGTACGCCAATATCGCAGTGCTAAGGGATCTGGGTCCATAGTTGCAGGGGCCAGTTTCACCTCTAGCACATTAATGCAATCTCAGCTGAGAGGATGTCTCCATATGGTCCATGACCATATACATTATATAGTGATGGTCATTTAGGATGAAAACAATTTTCAAGTTCATCAAGGTCAGCCATGCTGATGATCTAGAAGAAGGCAAAATAAAAAGCTCACATTGCAGTGATTTTTAATTGTGCCTCAAAAAAGGGTAACAGAAATCGTTCCTGACTCCAAAATTGCAATCTAATTTCTCACTGGATCAACAAGCTATAAGTATTCTTGTCATTATAGCCAATTATATCTCTGTATATTGTTTGGCTAGAAAAAAAATCACATAGCCCATATATCTGTTTGGGGCCTTAAGCAGCTGCTTAATCTGTGGATATTGTAGCAGCACCTCTAAGTGTGAAATAACTATTTAATATTATATTTGTATAGTCTTTACTATCGCCTGTAATACAAAGTATAAAAAAAATAACACGAAAAATGTTCTTTTTTTTCCTGGGGAAGGTTTTGCGCATAAACACAAGAGACCTTCACCCAAACCCAGCATCTTTTCATCTGTTCTCTGTTTCAGGGTTGTTTTGCTGCATGAGTATAAAACATAGAGGGAACGCAATCTTTTTACAAAGATGTGCTATTCCTGGATATATAACGAGACACAGAATGTATACTATATTCATAATATCGTGTGCAAGCTCCTTATTAATACATGCTAAATAATGTAGGCATACATATTATACTGAATATGCATGATTCATGTAATAAATAAACTCCAACAAAAAGAATGATGATGATGATCAACCTTTCAACCTGAAAGGCTAAGGGCGACGAAGACTTGTGCAGCGTAACTATATTGTTAATGAGCTAATAAAAAAGAAAAATAAAGGTCCCTTCCCTGCCGTGTATCTCTGTTCTAGTCCAGAATAAGTTAATATGGGGTAATAACAAGATCCTCATCAAACAACTAAAATGTTTGACACCTTTATCATGGCAGTAACTCGTATCAACCTGTGCACTTAGCAAATGTGGCTCCGAGAAAAACACAGCCATAAATACAAATACCGTCTGAAGTCTTCAACAGCTGGTTTATCTCTTCTCCATTGTAACTTCCGCATACCTAGCGCTAATTACACTCACAATATGCTTATAGATATTAAAATCGAGTTTACCTTCTAGAGATAGATACTGATGGTAGACAGATAGATAGATAGATAGATAGATAGATAGATAGATAGATAGATAGGTAGGTAGGTAGGTAGATAGATAGATAGATAGATAGATAGATAGATAGATAGATAGATAGATAGATAGATAGATAGATAGATAGATAGATAGATAGATAGATAGATAGATAGATAGTGAGGTAGATAGATAGTGGTGATAGATAGATAGATAGATAGATAGATAGATAGATAGATAGATAGATAGATAGATAGATAGATAGATAGATAGATAGATAGATAGATAGATAGATAGATAGATAGATAGATAGATAGATAGTGGTGGTAGATAGATAGATAGATAGATAGATAGATAGATAGATAGATAGATAGATAGATAGATAGATAGATAGATAGTGAGGTAGATAGATAGTGGTGATAGATAGATAGATAGATAGATAGATAGATAGATAGATAGATAGATAGATAGATAGTGTTGTAGATAGATAGATAGATAGATAGATAGATAGATAGATAGATAGATAGATAGATAGTGAAATAGATATATATAGATATGCATATTTGTGAGCTCATGTGATTCACTCAGCAGATCAATAAATTGAGATAAAGTACAGTAAAGTGCAACTATCCAGTGGCCATTCCATTAAATAGATGTTTTTTTTTACCAACTGGCATAATTCAATTTCCAATATCAGTTACAACAAACAATATTCCTTCTATGTGTTCCAATACATCATCAAAATCCAAAACATACCACCACCTCTCACTTCTCTTGTGAAACGCGTGTTTCAGTATGACATCAGATGTGGTTTGTAATTCCCTCGTATAACGTGGCACAAAGCTGTTTGATAATAAATAAAATAATTTTGATTGTTTTAAATCCCCCAAACTCTTGGGTTTTAAGATGTATTTGTGTGTTTCTAACACTTTATCTTTAGATGTAATATTAAACTACAACTTCAGTTTCCTTTTAGCATGTTATGCATCGCAAAAACAGAACCTGATTAAAATATATCTCAATAGTAAGGTCTTTTATTTTACTTTTTGCTTCCTAGGTAATGACCATATCAAATTGAATAATACACCCCCTACTTCGTGTAGTGTTAGAATAAAGAAACCCCTACATAATCTATTAAGTATAATGCAAGTCATTAGGGATCACAGAACTCCAAGATGAATTACAATGCAGTTATTACATGTAACGTAAGAAGTGACTCATTTGTGTACTATTGTTATGTTCCTTGACACGTGCTTTTACAACATCACAACTGTTGCCTGAAATGTATCTTTTCTCTGACAAAATTCACCTAACCTAATAGAAACGAACATAACAAAAATAATGGTGTGAGTGGACAGAGCTCCATTATGCCATATTCATCAGCTTCTACAGCACCACTGATGTATCAGTTAATTACACATGAATATTTATAAAGCTAGGGAGGATTGGCAATGTTAATGGATGTGGCTCAGAAAAAAACCAAATAAATACAAATCAAACAAGCATAGCCCCAATGCATAGGTACAGGAAGGAAATGCATAAAACAAAAAAAAAGGGTCACGGAAAGGATCAAGTCATTGTGTAAATGCTGCCAAGATCCCTGGTTCCCCTAGACCACCTGGTGGCTACATGTGGTACTACAAGTGAAAAAAACAACAAAAGCTTCAGGTGGTGACTCAAACCTGTAAATGCTAGCAAATGCCTATCGTTCCTTGTATAAAAATCCACAAGATACAATTACCTCTGATAGGGCGAGGTGTGTTGTAAATGCCTGTCTTTTCTTGTTAAGGTGTCAGGCGGCACTTTTTTAAACTTACCCATTCCATTTTCGTATGCACTGTATTAATGCATGCTTAATGTGTCCTGTATGAGATGAAAGAAAATATCTGCCAAAGGCAGATACAACCCACCAAACTGGTATTTAAAAACTGATGTGGGTGACCTTAAGCATAATTTGTGTGACAGACTACATTATAGCATATTTGCAGTAAATTGGTCAAGAACTTCTCATAAAGTTTTTTTTTTTTTTTCTTTTACTAACCTTCTAGCGATTAATCACAGTTACAAAAAAGAAAGTTCACATCAATATTTAATAAACGCAGAACATTTCAAAGGTCTTACTATTATATTATTAGGATGAAAAATTACAGATAAACTCGCTCTGTTAAAACATGCTTCATGGATTACTTTTTCTTCTAAATAAACTCCTAGCATTCTGTCTGCTCCGCACTGTCTACGTGAATGTCAGTTCTGGGTGAAACACACTACAGCGCCTGTCTTTTTGGTAATTTAATTACAAAAGTGAAATGATTTCTTCATAAAGCAGGAACAGGCTCATGCGCAGCTGATGAATTACAAATCCTATGATCTTCCCCCAACCTTAAAGGTACTGAAATTCACTCCCTGTCATGTTTAGTTGACCTAAATGTGCTTGAATGGCTACTTCACGGTGTAACGGCAAGACATATAGCACTTCTAACGGGAACGCACCAGACCTGCAGACTGGATTTCCAGCCATCGACATACACTAGGCTAGAGCAGATCTGGCTAGGTAGAAGCCCTTCTGCTCCATTATTGGTGGCTTTTAGTGCACCCCTTGGATAACATTGTGACTGGGGACATCACAGAATCTCTCTCGTAATGGGCCAATTTACACATATAGACATAGAACTTGACAGCAGATAAGAACCATTTGGGCCATCTGGTCTGGCCAAGTTTTCCTACTGTAAAGACTCAGACCTTGGTGTTGGATTTAGGATAGACACCTGCCTATCTCATGCACGCTTGCACGCTTGCCACTTTTGCTGGCCCTTCCACTTATCTATCACCCTCTCAGTAAAGAAAAACTCCATTACATTTAGCCTCTTGTTCTAACACCTCTCCTTTAAAATAAAATTCTTGTATTTTTGTTAAATCCCTTTATGTATTTAATGTTTCTATCATATCTTCTCTCTTTTCGCTCCTTCAGGCTATATATATTGAGATCCTTAGTCTTTCCTGATATTTTTTATTCTGCAAACCATTTTAGTAGCTCTTCTATGAACTCTCTCCAGCACACTACCTCTAGGTGAGGTCTAACCAGAGATCTGTAAAGTGGCAGAACAACACTCTCTTCTAATGCTTCTAGCTTTATAACCCAGCACCCTAATTGATTTTTCTAACATTTTATTGTATTGCCTGCCTAATAAAAAGCTCAGGAATAATTCTTCCCAAGTCCTTCTCTTCTGTTGTAGCTGACACCCTTGAACTATATTTTGCCTTTGAATTTTTATGTCCAAAGTGCATTATTTTAAATTTATCTACACTATAGACTTATGGGCCTAACTTGCACAGCCTCCATAATATCTTGTACCTCGACCCGTGTGTCCTTCTGATTCAGAGCGCTGGCATATGATGTCATGTCCCAGTGCTCAGCAAAGAATACACGCAGTGCGACGAAGGTTACAAGTAGATCCTGAGAGGCGACTGTGTCCTAAATCTGCGTTTAGAATTCATTTTCTATTTCTGTCCTTTGGAAGGACCACCGTGCAAAAATTGGAGGTTCATCACTCTAGGCCTATAAGAATTCAGCCTTTCAAAACGTCCACATATGGATATTCAATACATTGAGATGTAGTCTGTGGCTTTCTCCCATAGCCATAAAGGGGTTAGGTGCAAGTGACTTACCTTAAATTCTTCCAGAATTTTGTAATTTTTCCCATGATATTCACAAAAGTTTTTTACTTCTTTGCACTCCGGACAGCATCCATTGTGTTCCACTTTAGTGCATTTGGGGTGAATTTTGGGGCACTCTGGCTGGTCACAAACAGGTCCATCCACCGTACAAATGCAAGGACAGTTAGAGTGCCCCGGAAAAAATCTCTCCCCTAGTTTGTACACAAAACCACTGTCATCCACACAACCTTTACCCCTGTAGTCATCAAAGATCAAGTTGTCATTACTGGAGGCCTGTTCTCCTTCATCTGCAGGGTAATCTTCCTGGTTGATGGAAGCAGAGGATGCTGAAGCTGTGATTGCCAAGAGAATCATGGATGCTGCAGATATATGTAGAGCCATCCCCCAATGTCAGACTTAATGCGTGCCACTCCTCTAGGAACTGTATCCAGTTGCGGCCATGTGGGCTAGAAACAAGGGAAAAGGGCATGTTAATGTACAAATATGAAGTATTAAGGAAAAAACGAAATAACGGGGAAAGATAATTAAAGTCCTTTATCATTTGAGTTAAACGTGCTATTCAACCTACTCTGTTGAATGTCTAAACCCTCCCTATAAACAATTCCTAACATTTTGCCTATTTTTTGTGTTAAAATGTGGAGAACTTAATTATCATGTGACACAAATGTCGACAATGATAGGTTGTTTAATGGTATAAAACCTTCAGAGGAAATAACAAAGATCCGCAACTGCTTAAGGTTTTTTTTCGATATAGCATTACACAACATTTTATTTATAGAATAGCAGTGGATTCAGTAGCTTTATTACAATACCTGGGAACTCTCCATGTTTCGCCTGGAGACTCCAGGAGAAGTGCTGCCCTGGTTCTCCGGGTAGACACCCGAATCCTCCAGGTCGCAGGAGAGGGGTCCTGACGCCCCGCTACCCACCTATTTCCCTCTCAGATTGGGGTGTTTCCTGCGAGGTCAGCAGGAAATGCCCACTGACGTCAACGGGTAGTCCTGGTCGCATCCTGCAAGGGGAGGCTCCGAGTAACGGGAGCCTAAAAGTTCCCAGGTATGCTTATTACAATGGGTAAGAGTGAAAATTCACAATAACTTTGAAATTGAGAATATACAAAATGGACAAAAACATTAATGCACACTAAGACATACTGATACAACATGAGAAGAAGGCCTTGCTCTTGGTATCTTGAAATCTAATGCGAGGTTACTATGCTGTGGATTAAGTGGAATATCACCTCTTGTGGAATTATGCTGTCAATCACAGTGCTACTTTTTGAAGGTATAAAATCATGTATGGTTTTAAACCACTTAATGTCCGAAGAGGTGGGACCTCCATCTCAAACCTCTTCCACCCAAGCAGAACGTCATATTGACCTAAAATAAATTATGGGCAGTGTTATCTTACTGTATACTGATTCCATTTCATTAAGGTTATGTAAGTATAGGACTGTATGTTTTAGGGTAATACACAATCTATGTGCTTAAGTGTATAAACACTGTCTCTTTAACGTGGCACGGTAAAACTGAGTGTAATCCAACATATTTCATTGAATTAGCCTCCTTTGCCTAAACATACTTCTTACTTAATTTTATGCGTCCAGCAACTCCCAGATACATTCACTTACTTATTAATGTATTTGTTCTACAGGCTTTCTAAATTTGTACCTACTGTACTATTATGTAGCATTATGAATAAGAAAGTCATTTTACCATTGCGTATTCATTATTAATGTGATTAATTATTGAGTGTGTTCCAAGCTTTCCTTAATAGCGTAAGAGAATTGGTATTTAAGCCTCGTAGCCTCTTTTGGCTGTTACAGAAAAGTAAATAGCTGTGGTTGATTGGATGGGGATAACGCTAAACCACTTACAAAAATACCATCCACCCGGTCAATCGGAAGGTCTGTACTGTTTGCTTAATCAGAAGCTCCGGATGGGTTATTAAGGGCTGTTAGGTCTGTTGCTCCTCAGACCTTATCAGTTAAGGAGGTTTTGGAGTGAAGATAAATAAGTCCATCTTTAGCTTGGTGATTAATAGTAGATGACACTGGGTTGTCTTTGACCACTTCACCTAACCACATCTGCTCCATCTTCAATTTGCCAAGTCCATTTTCACACTTTATAAGTCGACATAGGGTTTTAAAACTGTTTCATAGTTCTGCAGGTAATATTGATGATTTATACATTTGAGATCGCACCTAAAAATTCTTTCAGCAAGAAAGATTGAATCACTGAGCTCTCGCCCTACAGCCATGCATTTTTACAAGCGAATATGATCATAATTACTTTTCCATTTTATTTTTAAGGTGCTTTGTATGTTATTGTTGATCCGAATCTATCTATACTATTCCTATAGGACTCTTGGGAGGTAGAAACATACTATAATTGGCAATGTCTTGGCAACGTCAAATGCAATATTAGAAGATGTCGCCACAATGCACTGAAATAAGTCCCCTCAGCAAAGTCAATTACAGCTGACAGATAAGCAGAAACAGCACTGTGCTAATGAAGATGCCCTACCTTGAGCGGTCACACTTTCAAGTTGACCTTTCATCTGCTTTCATCTGGAGTTTCAAGCTTCTCTTTGTATACTACGGGGGAAACTGGAAGTCTGCACTGCTGTTAGAAGATTGCCCCAGGCTATCTGGACCCTGAGCTCCCACTGCCTGTATGGCCTCTGTACTTGCCACTGTTCACACCTCTTGCATGCGAAGACCTCGGGCTAAACTCACTGTAGGAGCAGAATGGGCTTAACTGTCAGAATGGCTAGACTAGTACTGTGCTGATATGTACTGCAATCCTACTGGAAACCTTCAACATGCAACGTGATTGCTGGGCTTCTCAAACCTTGGTAATATTGAGAAGACAAATACTTTGTCCCACATCGTGATACTATTCCCTTTTACTATTATAGGATGATGGGAAATTCCCTTCCATCAGGAAAAGAAAAATCATATGAGTATTTGAGAGTGTCTGATCAGAAAATCATTTGGTGTTTTTTTATTTTTAAAAACACTTTGAAAACTAAAATCATTGGATGATTGAAGCCCAAATGTTGCATGCTTTGATGGCAAATGCCAACTTTTATGAGAATACGGAGCCCAGTGGGCAGGCAAGGAAAATTTTCCTGCTGGGTGATGGATTGAGTTCTTTAATATCCGGTATTAAAAATTAAACACTAGTGAGAACGAGCAGAGGAGAGAGATGATCACTAATTGAGGATAGGAATAAAGAATGTTTTTTTTTACAATGAGTTGGAAAAGGGGTACATATGAAGAACAATTAATTTTCTTTTATATGATTTTTAGATCCTTTTCTTGTATATGATTTGAGATCCTTACAAGCAGATCTATGAATTGATGCAATACAGCACTAATACTAAATCAGATGCAAATCTCAAAACACACAATCCAAAGGCTTATATGAAAAGTGATCTACAGTAGATGCTGTTGTGAATTAAATTTACAAAATTTTGAGCAAAAAAATTAAGATTACGGATACAAAACTAGTGTGAAGCCCTAGTAATGTCACGCATGTATATATATATATATACACATATATATATATATATATATATATATATATATATATATATATATATTTACATGTATATGCATATCGCATATAATGCAGTTGGTGAAATCATTCTGATAATTTCCATTCTGATCAGACTTTTTTTTTACAAATCCTTTAGGTCTTTCTGATTAATTATTTGTGGTGTGTGATGAATCTTACGGGTCTGTGATAATAAAATTAGATTATTTTCATTTTAACAACCACATTTTTTTTCCTATATCCCACAATGTTTTACTTAATGGCTTTACAAATACCCCAGATGCTGTTGGTGTTGCACATGCTGATCTAAACCTTGGGTACCAAAAAGGGTTAAGAAGGCAAGCACTTTCACTAGCCTGTAACACTGTAGTATGTGGCTCTCACTGCTAGCAGCTTGATGCTCAGATTAACCATCTCAGTATCAGCATTCACTGCCTATGATGAGTGATAAAGCTGATTGTGATAGAACATTAAGATCTGGGATTAATGAAGAGAAATGTGAAAGAACTCCAGTTGAGCTCAAGGAATCACAATATAGAAATTGTGTTTGATTCAGTAGGATGTGTGCATAGCATGCAGCTGAGACACACATCTCCCTGTGTCAGAAAGAGGAGCACTACTCTGACACTGCAGTTTTGTCTGAGCCCCCAGATAGAGAGGGGACTGTGCATTCTACACAAGCCTGAAAGACATTAAAGCTGTTTTGTTAAGTGATTTGTAAGGTGTTCCTGCAGTAGGGTCTGCAGAGCATAGTCTCACACAGATGGAGAAAGAAGTACTAGTTAGTTATAGAGGTACATGCTAACAGGTTATTATTTTATTAGTTGTTATGACCAGTGCCCCTGCCAAACAGGAGAAAAAATAACCTTAAAGTTATATTGTATGTAGAAGGAAAGAAAAACACAGTGAAAGAACAGAACATGGTGCAGAACATCTGTTTCTATCTATCTCTGTCTATATGCATACTAACAGCAGTACATGGATGTATGAGTACAGACAAATACTTAGGCAAATATGCTTTATAGAAATTGGCATTGTGGAAACATGCAATACAATATACATTTACCTATTAAGATTTCATCTTCTAGGGTTAGCAGAGGGAACTTCACACCAGTGGATGAGAGTCTGTTAGCCCATCCTACGTGCTCAACGAAGCCACATTTATGTAGAGAAAAAGTGTCTCATCCTTCTAGTTTCCCAGCCATAGAGCACACAGCAGATGCCTCTCTAGTAACCAAAGCAGTCCCCAGGATTCCCAACAAAACCCCAGTAGGGCTACAGGCATAAACGGACACCCCAAGAGCATGGGTGCACTGAGATGAATCCGCACTTGTGTAGCAGCTTCATGGTGACCTTCCCCTTGCTTTGAAGTCCCAGTTGCAGTATATCCCAGCTAGATCTTCCCCAGCCAGTAGCTGCTGATTAATGGGCTCCTGTGCTAAGAGTTAAAGAGCACAAACAGCACTCACACAGCCAGGAGCAGCTCCTTCAGCACAGCAATATGTTGCTTCAGCAGCAGCTTACAGCCACCAAGGTAGCCCTGAGCAGGGAGGAACATCAACAGAGAGGCTTAACTTTTTGCTTAATTCTTCTGTATGTGTTGATCCTGAAGCATGGGAGTCAAAAGCACAGAGCCAACACATGTCTTCATTGTCACCCAGGAGGAATTATTACCAAAGCAAATCTATGGATGGGGTAGATGAGGGGTAAAGTGTCTTCAGCATCATGCTTAGGCTACCAAGCATTTCTCTTTAACTCCGTTGGACCATCAGCCGCACTCCGTACACAGCAGCACTTCGCCACCATGCACAATTTCGTGACCAAATCAGGATGAAGAGCAGCAGCGGGTCCACGGCTTCAGCGCATTGATGGGAATCCAGCACCATGGACAGAGGAGCAGAGCTGGAGAGCAGAGCCCTACACGGGAGCAGCAGCCTTCAGCACCCAATGCCTTCAGCACCCCGCACCGACACACAGCAGCATGCAGGCAATGGTCAGCAGCAGCAGCCCATAGAGAGACAAGCAAAAGCAGAGCAATGCTCAGCAGCAGCTCACAGACAGGCAAGAGCAGAGCCCTGCTCAGCAGCAAACCATAGAAAGACACGCACCAGCAGAGCACTGCTCAGCACCCTTGGCAGACACAGCAGAGCGGGCTTGCCATTCCCTACAATGAGCACACAGCAGCATCCTAAACTCAAGGCAGATTGGCACTGAAATGCATATTAGAGGAGATTGGAAAGTACAACACAGCCCCCAGGAGGTAGATTTGGGCAGTTATTTCTCCCCACCCCTTCCCCTTTAACCCACTGGTTGCCATCTAAGAACATTTTGTTAGTATATACATAACCACAGAAGCAATGGAGGTAAAATATGAGTTTTGTAGATTTTTTTGTGTCCTGTATCATTGCCCTATAAATATTTTCTCTCATGTTTTTATAAATTGTAATGCTAAAAGTGTAAAATTTACTCCCGCTACCCAACACGTTCCTAACCTGGTTAGAGATGGGTTAGGTGAGTAAAGTTATGTGTTAATATGTATAATATATTCAGTTGTGCTTGTACCAGATTCACTGCTGATTCCATTACCACTGCATTATCATATTTTATGATGACGTATCTGCGAAATAAATGTAATGTACACATATTTTATTCTTTCCGAACATATACCGGTATGTTTTCCAGCTACCCTAGAGCACCAAGCTGCTAGGTTCAGAAACATTTAGAAGAGTCATTATATCCTTAATTTTGAGCTGAAATTGAATGTCTCTGTCATCTTGATATAGATTATTGCTGATGTATGAATTATACTAGCAAGTCATTTATCTATTGCAAAAAGATTTTAATCTGATAGCTACTTCAGAGAATTGGTACATATTGCAGAAAGGAGCAGATATAGCACCCATGTTAACAATTGGTAATATATCCGGCACCATATATCTGTCTGTAAAATGAATTTTTATAAAACATCTCTACTTAGATAATACCAATGAAAGTATGTATTAAAATATTACTAGACCCATTTTATTACTAACTAAAAGACGCCAGTGTATGCAAGAAGAGCCTGGAGGGAGATGTGTGTCGTGGATTAAAGAAGTGAAAAAGAGTATGAGAAAGAAATGAGTAGACTTAGCTTGTAAACATAAAATCAACACACTATGGTTAACAACCATTAACAAAATGTTTTATTAAATGCTTGAAATGCTTCATTCCGTGTTCTGATTTTATATCCATCACCATAGTTCTCTATTCCAATTTTAAAGGCAATAGTTAAACAGTGATGGTCTTCTAGGTCCAAAGCCGCACAGTTCCATCAGATCCACCAGAGATTAGGTAGTCGCCTTTGTGGTTAAAGAGGACACATTGAGCAGCTTCTTCGTGGCCTTCTATGCTGGCCAGTTGCCCAGACGTTAGAGCCAGTATTTTGACTGTCCCATCATTGCTGGCCATGGATACCAACTGACCTGCAAAAGAGAGAAGAGCAGAAAGGTGAGATACTCCCTGAAGGTGATGTTGAGAATATTGATTTGACTGCTAGTGATGTGCGCTGAATTAATGTCTTTATTGAAAATAACTTCAATCCAAGCGTGATAAATCAATATAAATGAGACGGACTGCCTATGCCAGAAAGTAAACTAATAAATTCCAACCACAGACATCCTGTGGCTATTTATTGGGATTAACCATTTGGATTTTCTAAAAAAACAAACAAAACAAAAATTTTTCCATTGCAAGTTACTAGGTTTCAGGTAACATTTAAAATGAGCAAATGATAACAAGTTTAGCAATAAATGTATTGAACTTGTTGTTTCTGTGTAAAGCACACAATCTTTAGCACAGGTGTTAACCGTCAGATAATTACAGTATACAAGTACTTTTCTTCAAAGGGATTAACAAGGCTGAGTATTCCCTGATAATGGGTTATTTTATTTATTCATTTTATGTATGGAATTAACTCATTTTCTTTATCATAGTAAATCGTTAAACACAAAGGATTACATCCCATTGGCCAGAAAGCTTGGTTATCACATGTGGCTTGGGTACCTCATTGCTTTGGATGATATTTTTACATTTTTTACACACTCAGAGAAAGTGTTCTGAAAAATTGTTGGGGTTGAGAGGATGCAAAGGTAACACAATGAACATATCTATGGACCACAGCATCAACCGTAGCGCGTTCTGGGTGGGAGAAACCTGGTAATTTAAAGAAAACTCTGCGCTCTTATGCAAGCATTCCAGTTTAACCAAGAGTGCATCTAACCCATAAGGGAATTTTTTACAGGACCAGTAAGTAGATGCCATTACGTGGATACATTTTTTTTATATTACTGGTATTATAGAAAATACTGGAGAAAATGTTGTCAGAAAAAGTCACAAATTATAACCCTTCCGCCTTTCAGTTAGACATGCTAGTATTCCTGTAGGATTGTACCTCATTAATATGGATGCATTCGAAAAACAGACAAATTGAAATGTAATTATATTCTGCAAGAATATCAATCAAATCATGTTGTCTTTAAAGACCTCCTTACACAAGCACAAAGACAGAGCAGTAGGAGACAGCATATTGTTATTAGCTTAACATGATAACATCAGTAACAGTCATGCACAGCCCTGCATGCTATTGTGATACGACAGCGTCTTGTAATCAAAGTTTTCTTCTAAAATACAAGGCTAGGGTCCAGCTGATTTTGACTCAATCAGCTGACAACTTTCCATTACTGAATGTTGTCTTATTATCACCAATTGGCGACCTTATGAAAACATATAGAAGATTTTTCCTGTGTAGTAAACTTTTTGGAAGGTTAAGGAGGGGGGGCTAATAAAGTTAATGAGAATGTACACCAAATGGTTTGTTCCATATGTCCCCGGTTTGCAGCTTTATCAAGACTGTGGTTTTCAATCTCAGCTTGCAGTCAATTGTCCTTCAGGTCCATCAGACCACGGAGATGTCAGGATTGTTTTGTTTGAGTTAGCACAGAGATGGAATGGAAAAAAAGCAACAAAGAGCACACCTGTATTATTGTAATCACTTTACAGATACAACAGTTTGAAGACAATACATAGCGTTAAATACATTAGAACATTACATCCAGGCATTGTCTTCTACTGTGTACATCTGTAAAAGTACACTGATTGAGTGTCATCTGAGCCACAAAGCGCATTAGGTGGTTGCCTGTTTTGTCCGTATCACCTCATTGTTAATACATTATTATACCTTCTCTGGATTTTTTCTATGTCTTGTTGAGTAGAAAACAAAGCCCTACAGAACAGTCTTCAAGATACGCCAGTTTTTTGCCATTGAGATGATGTCAAGTTCTAAGCTATACACGCACACTATATGGACAAAAGTATTGAGACACATGGCCATTACACCAACAGGGACTTTAATATGTAGTTGGTCCCTTTTTGCAGCTATAACAGCTTCCACTCTTCTGGGAAGGCTTTTCACAGGATGTTGGAGAGTTTCAGTGGGGATTTTCACTCATTCACCCAGTGGAGCATTTGTGAGGTCAGGCACTGATGTTGGACGAGAAGGCCTGGGTAGCAATCTCTTTTCCAGTTCATCTCAAAGGTGTTAGATGGAGTTGAGCTCAGGGCTTTGTGAGGCTCAGTCACGTTCTTCCACACCAAACTCATCTAACCATGTATTTGTGGACTTTGCTTTGTGCACTGGGGCATGTTGGAATAGAAGAGGGATTTCTCTAAACTGTTCCCACAATGTTGGAAGCATAGCATTGTCCAAAATGTCTTGGTGTGCTGAAGGGGATATGTCCCAATACATTTTTCCATATAGTGTATGTCAAAAGGTAGAAAAAATATCAGGTAAATAGCTATGCAAGCAGAGAACCAATATATTCACTACTTAGAATGGAGTAGGCTCCATGTCTAATCAATTGACTACTGGGCAGTTATGTGTAGGAAACGTGTTCCTGAGTGTATTTGGTCTGTAAAAGGTGGCAAATACTACACTTGTCTGAAAATGGAGCAAGTAGTAGTGTGTTTTCTACCAACAGCAGACTGTTAGAGGTGGAAGAATAATATTATTCTGTTAATTCTGTATGTTCTATCCGTAAGTTACTTTTATATTTGTTCTGTCCGTTACTTTAGGAGTCACAATGGACTGTTTTGTTGAGGTCACAGAAAATGGGTCCACAAAAACATTAGTCAGTCCTGAAGGGGCTCTAGAAGCTTCTTTAATGTCAAATTATGGAGCCTATTGCAATGGAGCCAGAGTGGTCTTCAGGGAAATATCTCTGAGAGAGCAGATGTTTGTTCCATGTACTTTTCTGTCTACTATGTGCTTCTGCTGTTACATACTAATAATATTAGAATTATATCTTTTATCTAAAATGCTACATTTCAGTTGGACTCTAAAGGCCAGAGTCAAAATATTGAATGTCAATTTTTTCCCCATCGCTCTAAGAGACCCCTGCCTAGAGGAAAGCTTATTAACTAATATATTTGAAGACCTAAAGAAACATTCAATTATATTTAACACATACTTAAATCTCCTAAGGGTTCTGAAAAGTATGTGCAACAATCCAGAGCATTCCTAAGTCTGGTTTTAATTGGCAAAGATACCGTTATAATTCTTAACGCTATGAGTCATTCATTATACGAACCAGTGGTTACATTACTGCTCAGACCCAGGTGTTCTAGACCTGCTGTCTTCAGCAATGAACACTTATATTGTTTTTTTATAGCAATTTTTTTCAATATATGCTGTTTGCATTTATAAAATACTTAATAATATAATACTTTATAGGATACAATTCTGTAAAACTCATTCCATTTGTTTTTCTGTAGCATGTAGATTGGGGACACGTCTTTCGTTTTTTTTAATTTGTTCATATAGGTATATTTTGTATAAAAAAAAAAAATATGTGTATGGGATTTCAACAAATCTCCAGATAATCTATGGAGCTTTTTCATTAAATATGTTTCTCCCTCCTTCACGCCTGGTCAAGCGCATTGGTGGCTGCAAGCTGCCGATCTGTGGCCCCCATAAGCAGTCCTTGTTTTAATCAGCTAAGAAAATACTTTCACATGTACACACAAGAAGCACTAAGTGCAAACCTAGAACATGGATTTTCACAATTATTCCAGTCTAAATAAATTCAGTTTTAGGTTACTCATCTTAAATAGAAAACTGCTTTTGATGTGCAGTTCATAGGTTAATAACGAATTCTTTGAATGATATATAACCTATAGCTACATTATCTACCTGTATATTGAGTAAGTAGAATAGCATGACATCAGTTATTTTACTGGATTATTAACTCCAGCATTACTTTTGAGTTGCAGATTGAAATGTAGAATGAGACAATCACCCCCTTCCCTTGGGGGGATGGATAACCTGTATACTAGATTCTCATCATATATGTGACCTATATCCTCCTTACCATCCACCCAGTGTATGGGATATTTAATATATTTTAACATGTTTTATTTCATTTTCTAAAATCCTTCACGACCCCCTCATCCCACAAGTATGGGTTTTACAGGTGTCTCTAACCCGCCGTTTCTGATGGCTTTTATTTTTATAACTAGCCACAATTGTAATTTTTCACATTGATCTTTAATTTAAATTCCTTACAATCTGAAACACTCAATCTGGAATGGATTTAGAAACTTTTAAGCCTCTTAAATAGAAAATTTCTATGATATATATTTCAAAATATTGAAAAATACATAATGTTAAAAGAGTGTTAATATTTTTCAGGCTGATGTTTGCGGGAGTAACAGTGAAAGGGCAGCGCCATCCTCCTGTGAGAACAGTGCCTGACCTCAGCACGTAAAGGACATAAGTGACATCAAAAACACCTTGTTTCATCATATTGCATGTGGGAATTTGAGACTTACAGACAATCTCAAATAAAAGGTACCAGGTCACCTCTGTTTGGGCTATCAGCAATGCACAAAACATAGCAGAATGTCAACACATGATAATGATAAGGTTCTGATCCATTTATTATTATTATTATTATGTATTTATTATTTATTATAATGTATCTATTATTATTATCTTTTATTTATATAGCGCCAACAATCTACGCAGCACTTCTTACAATACATATATTCAAGGGGTATGACAAGATTTGACAGACTAAGACAAACCAATACATTAGGTGGAGAGAGCCCTGCTCACAAGCTTACAATCTTGAGGGAATGGGGTGAGGACAAACATAAGGAATAGAGAAAGGGTGAGAGGTAGTGTGGTGGTCAGGGCCGGCCGAAGACTTAACGACGACATTATTCCCCACCCCCGGCGGTACTTACCTTTAAAGAGTCCTGCCGGCGAGTCTCCCTGCTCTGCCACGGTGCCGGTTTGTAATGCTGAGTGCCGGAAATTGACGCCACTTCCGGCGCTCATCATTACAAGCCGGCACCGGGACTGAACAGGGAGACTCGCCGCAGAGGAGAGAGAGAGGGGCGCCGAGCGGGTAAGCGAAAACCACTCGGTGCCCCGCCCCTCTCTCTCTCCTCCGCTTCAAAACAAACAACCAAAAAAAACGTGCCGCCTGGGGCAATTGCCCCAGTCGGCTCCATTGTAGGGCCGGCCCTGGTGGTGGTTGTATCATTGACAGGGAAGTTCTATCAACTAAGGTGGTACGGCTTCTCGGAAGAAGTGGGTTTTGAGATGTTTCCTGAATGTTGGGAGGGAGAGTGAATGCTGAAGGTTCGGTGGAAGTAGATTCCAGAGATATGAGTGAGGAGGAGAGCCTTAGCCCATGGAAAGAACTTCAGAATCGAGTAGGGGAGTATTTGTTTAGGAGGGCAGAAATGTATGGAGGAGAAGTGTTATGGAGGGCCTTATAAGTTATTCATAAAGCATTTATTCTGGAGCTGGTATAATAAAAAACACGGAAAGATGACATACACAAAGAGGCCTACATCTCAAGAGAAACCTCATATCTAAAGCAGGTTCTGAATGCTTAGTCACATCTTATTGTTTGAATATATTGGCCCACTAACAGCTAACGCTACCATTTAAAACTTTCATTATGACCATTGTGATTGCGCAAAACGTTGCTTGAAAAACAAGCTCTCTTTTTCAAACTAAATAAATAATTTATTTAAAACATAATTCAATAATGCTGAGGTGCAATGGAAGAACAAAGCAGAAGCTGACAGTGGAATTTCTGAAAAATAAGTGGGTTTTTTTTTAGATGGCCATGTATTTTTAGAGTTTTTTATGCAGTTACGAGTGCTGAAGATTGGAAGGAATGGTTATATAATTAAACCAAAACATTGGCTTTCATTCTCCGAGCTCATAACAAATTCAAGCTTTAGCAGGCGTTGTTTTAAAGCTGTAGGACAACGTTCAATCCCCACAATACGCTGCTTTATGTTTGCGCTCTGTCTCAATGATTTTTTGATTCCCAACCTGTCAATGGCTTTCGGTTGTGATTTCTTTCAATTTTACATTTAAATTAACTTTAAAAAATTGTACACTCAGTGGGAAAATACTCAGTGCTGAATCCCCTCTTGAGCTTTCCAATTACCCTTTTGTCATAACATCTCCTGACACATTCTATTATGAAGGAACTATTAAGATGATAAAATAATGTATTAATACAGAAAATGTTTCTGTATATATATATATATATATATATATATATATATATATATATTTATATATATATATATTTATATATTGGCCTACAATAACATTCAGAGAAGTCTTTTTTTTTTTTCATATTTAACAATGTGCAGAATACATAGAACCAATTTCCCTAAAGAAGTAGAAAAACAAAGCATTTCATCCATTATTCAAGTTGTACTAGGAACCACATAAATTAGCCTGATTCTTCAATGTGAGTGGTACTGACTGGCACAGAAGTGTGATAAGATTGATGTGTTTGTAGTTTTATCAATCTAGTAGTTTAATTTGACATTCATGACGTTTGCAGGTTTTGACAGAAGAAAGTGCAGCCCCTTTAGCTTTGTTGTATCATTGTTGTTTTCTGGCCTAGGCCTAGGGCGGCAGGTCCAGAACGGTTGGAAGCCCGTCTGCTGCAAAGTAGGGAGCCTATCCCCCTCTTGGGGCATCAGGCTCCCTGTAGCACCACCGTTAGGTGAGCAATAATGTAAAGATTATCTCCGTAAACTAATTTCACACATTTTGTACGTTTCAAAGACTCTTGTAGGTACAACACAGTTTTTGAATAAAAAGAAGAGTAAAGATAATTTCACCAGAATGTTATCTAGAAAGAGAATTATAGGAATGTGTGAACTTTACACAGGAAAGAAGAATACACTGATCCAAAATTGTTCACAAAGGCAGGAACGCAGCAGGGCCATCATGTTACATGAGTTAAAAGTAACCTGCAAATGAGGTAAGGGGGTGTGTGAGAGAGCAAGGGAGTATAAATGTATGTATGTTCGAGTGAGGGTGTATGTCTAAATGTGTGTGTGTTAGCATAAATGTTTATGTGTAAATCTGAGTGAGCATGAATGTGTATGTGTGGGGGGATGAATGTGTAAGTCTAAGTGTGTGAGAGGGACTTTGTGTGTAAGTGTATGTTAGTGAGTACGTGTATCTGGTTGTTAATGCACGTGTAAGCATATGTATGTGTGCTAGCGTCAGCATGTAATTATGTGTGCCACTGTGTTTGCGAGTTACCCTCCCCTGACCCATATTCACTCATTCCTTGGCTCTCTACCAGCTATGTTTTGGCCAAATGTCTATGTAGGGCAATGCAGATCCCATCAGATGGGATGTCACAACACAATTAAGATAGTTGTATAATAAAATGTTCTGGCCCACAGGCTTACAATCAAGTAGTACAATGGGTGGTAATGTTCCAACAATCTTTTTTTTTAAAACTTTTATTTTTGCCGCAAACAGGAGGAATGCAGTTGAAGTATACAAACACACGTATACAAATATCAAAAAGAATAAAGATTACAAAATGATTGTAAAGCAGTCGTCAGTGGTACAATGGTAAATAAGACAAAGTAAGAGTAGGACGAGGAGTACGAAGCGGAAGGGACGCCCGACATAGCACACCGCCAGGACAACAAACGATACACCAAAGTGTATAATTCAAGATACATAAGGAAAACCTTACCATAACAACAAAATAAAATGAGAATAAAATAAAATCAACCTAAACCCGGCAGGGGGTGTCTGCCCAGTAGGATTTGCCGAGAAAACCATCCAGTGTATTGGAACATGGAAAGGAGAGAGGCCCTAGTGGAGGGAGCCAGTGTGGGAATATACGCCGACCATTTAGTAAAGAAGGCACGGGCTTTGGTTTCTCTATGTAGGGAAGATTCGGTCCAATCCATTTGGAAAATATAATTTAGTCGTGACAGGGACATGGCTAAAGTGGGTGGATGTGGCTGGATCCACTGAGAAAGAATGACCTTCTTCCCCACCGCCGCCACCACCACCAGTAGGGATCTATCTCTCGCTGGAAGTCGACAAGTATCGGCGGGGGAAAAAATTCCAAATAAAGCCCATTCGGGGGTCATAGTAAGAGGTAGTTTCAACGATGTAGTGACAAAATCATGAATGGAAGCCCAGAAAACCTGAATTTGGGGACAAAGCCAGAGGCAGTGCATTAAGTCTGCGTCAGGATGGAGACATTTCGGGCAGTGGGAATCAGCCGCCATGTGCACCAGTTTCCATAGCTTTGGGGGAAGGTAGGCCCTATGTAACAATTTTAAAAACATTTCAGAATAGGATTTAGAGACTAATATCCTAGTAGCCCTAATAGTGGCGTCAACCAGGCAGTCTGTCGTAAGGTCAGGGAAGTCCAGCCGCCATTTAGCAAAGGCCCTGAGTCACGGTCTCTAGATCAATCAACGGGCGAGTCAAACTGTATAGTCGGGAGACAGAGGTAGGACCAGTCTGCAAGAGTAGGGTCTGTTTATCTAGTCTATTGTTATTGTCAGATGGAGAAAGGCAGGAGAGAATTTTAGAAGCGTAACTGGAGATTTGTAGGAAATGCAACCTATGAATAGGTATGGGGTAGAATTTAGTCAAAAGACCTTCGTAGGAAAGTAATGCCCCAATACCATCAGTTAAGAAATGGGTCAGGAGTCTGCCCCCCCTAGCATACAAGTGGGAAAACAGAGCAGCAGCCCTGCCGTCATGGAAATCAGGATTGCGGAGGAAAGGCAGATACAAGGAGACATTTGGGCTAAGGCCTTGGGCCCTACGCACCAACCTCCAAGCCCTGGCAGGGGCAACAAGTAGTGGGTTGTCTCGTAAGGAAACAGGCCAGTCGGAAGGGGGCAGGTGGAGAAGAGAGGCAAGGTGAACGTCAGGTGTAAACTGTTGATCCAAGAGAGGCCAGGCGCAGCAAGGTGTTTGTAAAAGCCATTCAAGTGCTATTTTATAGTTAGCAGCAAGGCTATATCCCAGGGGGCTCGTAAGGTTAAGGCCACCGTGGGAAACAGGCTGTTGGAGTTTAAATAAAGAAATCCTATGTTTCTTATGTTGCCATAAAAAGTTACGGAGGAGTCTATCATGTGTGCGGAGGTCGCATTTTTTAATGATAAGCGGCAGCATCTGAAGGGGGTAGAGAAGACGAGGGAAGGCCACCATTTTGTATAAATGGCAACGACCCGTTAGGGAGAGCGGTAGTCGTCCCCAGGAGCGGAAATCGTTCGCCATGCGAGAGAGGAGTGGGGAAAAGTTTAAATCATAAAGAAGATGTAAATTCGCGGGAATCTGCAGACCTAAGTAAGTTATGGAGCGTGAGGAGGACCATTGGAAGGGGAAAGTATCACCCCAACCTAACTTAGCCTGGTCATAAATGGGCAAGGCCACTGTCTTAAGCGGATTAATTAGGAAACCGGAGGCCTCGTGAAATAATTGCAATAAAGTCAAAAGGTGGGGGATGGCCGATTTAGGATCGGATAGGAATAAAAGAAAATCGTCCGCAAAAACCGCTGATTTAAGTTCTACCCTGCCCACCTTGATACCTACAATAGATTGAGAGGCCTCTAGAAGACGTATCAAGGGTTCCACCGCCAGGTTGAAAAAAAGTGGGGATAAGGGGCAGCCTTGTCTAGTACCCCTACCTAGTGAAAAGAATCGGGAGTTAAGACCATTAACTGTCAGTTGTGCTACAGGGGACTCATACAGCGCCCTAAACAGGTTCAGGAATGGCATTCCGAAATGATGAAATTTGAGAAAACTAGTAAGGTATTGCCATGAGATCCTGTCAAACGCCTTATCGGCGTCGCAACTGATAATAATATTATGGAACTGACGGGCAAGTTTAGTGTGGTGAATGGCAGCTAAGACACGGCGGATGTTCTGCGCCGAGCGCCTCCCCCTCATAAAACCGGTTTGAGAAGGAGAGATTAGGTTAGGTAATATAGTTTGGAGTCTATTGGCCATTAGCTTAGAAAGAATCTTAAGATCTTGATTAAGAAGGGAAATGGGCCTATACGACGGAAGAAGGGTAGGGTCCTTATTAGGTTTTAAAACAACCACTATTCGAGAAGTATTAAAATTCGGCGGGGGGGGATTGCCATTCAGAATATTATTGTAAAGATCCTTCAAATATGGGAGAATATGGGGCAAGAGAAGCTTGTAATATTCGGCCGGAAGGCCATCAGGGCCGGGCGTTTTGTTGTTAGGCAAGGATTTAATGACTGCTTGTAGCTCCCGGAGTGTAATTGGGGCCCCAAGGACCTCCCTATCCTCGGGAAGTAGCTTAGGTATTTGTGCTTTGGTGAATATCTCCAAGACCGTCTCAGTAGTAACCGGAACAGCCGAGTAAAAAGACTCAAAATAATCCGCAAAACTGGAGGCAACGTCTTTAGGGTCTCTACAGGAGGACGTCGGAGTGGGGCGCACCTCCCGAACCCCCCGGTGAGTATGTAGGGAGTGCCGCACAAGGTTGGCCAACAATTTTCCAGAACGATTGCCCCAACGGAAAAACCTATTACGGACAAAGGTATATGAGGTCTGGGCCTTCTCAGCTGCCCAGGCATCGTACAAGGCTTTAGCCTCCTTGTAGGCCCGTTCCGTCTCAGGGGTGGCATGAGCCTTATAGTCCTGGTAAGCCTGAGTCAACGTCTTATTAAGAGAAACAAGTTTTTCATCGGCCCCCTTCCTACGCCTCGCCATGTATGCGATAATCTGCCCCCGGAGTACAGGCTTGGAGGCCTCCCATAACAGATTAACATCATCCAGATGAACAATGTTATCATCGATGTAATTGTGCCACTCAGTTTCCAAAAATGATTTGAAGGACTCTGACTGGGACATGAAAGATGGGAATCTCCAGTTACGTGAAAAGGCAAGGGGGTCACGAAGCGTCCAGTCAGTCCAGACAGGGGCATGGTCAGAAATGACAATATTACCAATATGGGAAGACAAATGGAAGGGGAGTAAGTCGTCAGAAAGGAAAACATAGTCCAGGCGAGAGAAGGACTTATGTGGATCTGAGAAAAAGGTGTACTGCCTGTCTACTGGATGTGTGAGCCTCCAAACGTCGTTGAGGCGGAAGTGTTGTAGCAACGGATCGGAAAGGAAGGACCGAGGTCTGGCCTGAGGGGCAGAGGAATCTAAATGAGAGTGGGCAGTCATATTAAAATCACCGGCCAGGATCAAATTTGTACATTGGAGGCCCGACAAAACAGAATATAAATCAGCAAAAAAGCCTGTTTGATTCACATTAGGTGCATAGACATTAACCAAGGTGTATTTAATACCATTAAGAGTCAGTGTAAGTACAATGTATCTACCCCCCGGATCCCTGATAACCGACTCCACGAGCCAGGGCAATCGCCTTGTAAGAATAATTGACACCCCTCGGGACTTTGAGGAATACATGGCTGAGTAACAGTCGCCCAGCCAAGGGGCTTTTAAAGTATTAGAGGCAGGATCCGTCCAATGGGTTTCCTGTAAAAACAGGAGATCTGGGGACAATTTCTTAAGGTGAGACAAAACCTTCTTTCTCTTTACAGGGGAGTTCAGGCCCTCCACATTCCAGGAGACCATCCGAACATGTGTTTTAGAATATGTAGAGGTAGAATCAGTAGTCGTATGCATTTGTATTAAACGCTCAACCAATGCCCGCCCGTGGAGTCGGGAAGAGAACGAGAATTAGGAAACATGGTGCAGGAGAGTCCCAGCGAGCCCCCCACAGCAACCAAAGAACAATGTCTGACAACTGCTTAGAATTTACCAGTAAAATACCTCCTGTTAGCATTTTAGAACTTTTAACCAAAACCATGGTGCGCTGGAAAGGGCACCAAAAACAACAAACAAAAGAAAAACAGAAATCAAAAAAGAAAATCAGAACAGAGAGAGGTAGCCTGTGAAACGGGACATCAGTCCCTAGAAGGTTTAGAAGAATGAGAGCGAAGAGGAGAAGAGGAGGCAGAAGAAGGGCCTGACCCCCGAACAACCTCCACATCAGTCGCAGCATCTGCCAAGTCGGTACGGACAAAGGAATCCGCGGACTCAGGAGTCTCAAAAAACAGCGTCTTCCCTTGATAGGTGACACGAAGCTTGGCCGGGTATTGAAGAGCAAACTTAACTTGACGTTTGTGTAAAATTGAGCACACTTGTGAGAACTGACGCCTCTTGGCCGCAACCGCAGCTGAGAAATCCTGAAACAATAAAATAGTATGACCTTGATATTGTAGAGGCGAGTGTTTTCTGTAGGCCTCGAGAAGCTTAACTTTATCCAGATAATTCAGGATCTTGAAAATAACTGTTCTGGGTCTAGCGATCGGCGACTGGCTCTCCTGCCCCACTCTGTGGACTCTCTCAACCACCAAACGATTTTGGGGGAGGGAAAGATGCAGAGCAGCGGGAAGCCACTCCGTGACTAGAGGCCACAAGGCGGCCGACTTGACCGATTCTGGAAGACCAACGAGACGCAAATTATTGCGCCTGCTACGGTTCTCAAGGTCTTCGACACGGGCCTGCAGAGCGCTAATGAGTTCCTCGTGCGATTGTTCTGAAGCTTTAAGGCCAGCAGAATCGTCCTCGAGATCAGAAAGTCGAGTTTCCAGTGTCTGAATTCGCTTGCCTTGCGAGGTAAGTTCGGCAAGGGTGGAGTCGATTGCAGAGGAGAGCTTTTCCAGTTTCTGATCCAGTAAAGGTGACAGAATGTTAACCAGGTCATGCGAGGAGATAGAAGCAGCAGGAACGGAAGCGTCTACATTCTCGCCTTGCGCAGAAGCCTGGAGCAAAGAGGACTTGAATGTTGAGCTCGACTTGTCCTTAGCTTTCCCCTGCCTGGTCGATGTCTTCGACATGTTGTCCATGTATTTTTCCATGAGGAGGTAGGGTCAGGCAAGAAGGAGAGTAAAGCAAAGCAAAAAGATAGAGAGAGAGAGAGAAAAAGAAAAAAAAAAAAAAAAAACAGATACTAAAACCCCACCGAAGCAATGGAGCAGCACACTAAAGGCACGGTATATAGGTGAGGCACAATGGGTTGTGAGGCCAAAAGCAATATATAAAGACACAGTGAATGTTAACTCAACAATGTACACCCAGTTTGTTGATCACCAGCCTAAAGCAGGTGTACGGGAAGTGTCATGGAGCGATGTAAGTAGTATACAGTGTCCGGCGCAGTACTGCAGAGGAGTCTCTAGTGAGATGTGGCAGGCATCACAGGAGAAACAGGCGCCCAGGTGCCAAACACAGTATAGGTCAGTACTCACAAAACGGCAACAAAACAAGAAAAGGGTCCAGACGAGCAGGTAGATCACTGTGTGGCAGGCTGAGTAGCCAGCCGATGAACAGGAACAAAACCTTCAACGCAGCCGTGCAGTAGAGGAGGGTAGTCGCCGCCGAGAAGAGTCCAGCACCAGGCCAGGAAAGTAAACTGAGGGACAACACTGAGAGGTGAGGAACAATCAAAAAAAAAAAAAAAAAAAAAAAAACACGTGAAATAAAGCAGATGTACAGGTGGTGTTGTGGTATGATGGCAGTAGCGCAATGTGCGACACGTCACCGCAAAAAGAGTTTCTGGCAAGACGTGGCAGGCAGCACAATAAAAAGCAATGAAGAGGAAACAGGTGCCCAGGTGCCAAATGCAGTGGAGGGTCAGTACTCACAAAACAGCAAGTGAATCAAGGAGAAGGCCCAGGCGAGCAGGTAGATCACAATGTGCCATGTAGAGTGGTCAGCCGCTGAACAGGAACAAAAACTTCAAGCCGTTGTGCAGTAAAGGAGGGCAGCTGTCGCCATGGAGTGCCTGCAGGACGTGTAGAGAAGAAGTCGGCCAGTATCGTGGAGGATGCGTAGAGGAGGAAGAAGCCACCGGGTTCAAGTGGACCAGGACATCACCGGTGAGTATCGAGGTAGAGGCCGTTGGCAGTGGCGAGTGACGTGTGGGACAAGGCCCAAAGTTACCACATGGTGACCCCGTAATGGCCGCCGAAGAAAAAAACTAAAGAAGAAAACGCCAATTCGAAAAAAAAACTAAAATCGTAAACGAAGCGGAGTAAAATAATAATTAAAAAAAAAACGACCGGAAAACGAAGCGAGGTGGAAGGAGTGTCATGTCGCCAGCCCGCGGTGCGGGACAGAATGGCGAACGAGCAGCAGCGTGGTACACACGCCAGGCGTAATCATGTTCCAACAATCTTAACGGCTTTCTAGAATAATTTTAGCTGAGGAAATTTAATCTATAATGTAATGTAGTGTACAGTGAAAGTAACAGTCTGTGGCTACATTCAATTAGCCCTCATGAAATATTTTATTATTAAGTTCCCCCAAAGACTACAGCAAAACAATATCAGATAAGGACTGGGGATAAACATTGCGGAAATAATACAGCCCAGCGCCCAGTGGGTTAAATGGGCACCAGTTTGGCTACAGTTAAATGGTGTGTTTGTTAATCAGGTAATACTGAGAACTGGAGACATTTTGCATTATTTTATAGCTGTTTGGTAGACTCCTTAAATAAGCACCGAAGTCACAAAATAGCTTGTGATACATAAACCAAATTATCAAGGATGGAAGAAAGAAGATCCGAAAAAAAATCAGGGGACCGATAAATTAATCCTTTCAAGCACGAGGAAGTTCAAAAAGCTCAAAAGCACTCACACTGTGGTTCAGGATGACAAATGCATATGACTTCCTGAACGAGAAAGGTAAAGGTACTCTGTGAGTAATCAGAGCACTTAAATGAGTCAGCCAACCAATCCCACCACTAAAACAGAGCTCCATGAAGTGCTATTAACTCTATTATTGCCAAATTGTGGAGTGGCTTTAAAAATGGTTGCATCTATTTATTGTTCAATGCCCGGGTACATTTATATTTATTTCAGTATTTTCTAACATGCCACTATAATTACAGGACTCCAATAAGAGTACATGTATAAATGGATTGAATTTTGGAGATAAATCCATTGTCATTAATCAGGCATTTTTCATTCTTTATAAGATCACTTTAGCTGAAAAATCAAATGAAGGCAGAAAGCACCTGTCTCTTGAAAGGTTAGATTTAGTCATGTCTCCTTTCTGTGTGTATACAAGTCCCCAAGTGTCATTATCGGTTAGGATGGAAGTTAGCCTGTTATACAAGCCAGCATCATCTTTACTCTATTAACATGGAATCACGGATAGGCCATTAAAATCATTAAAACATTATTGAACATTGAACATTGCCTTTCGAATTAACAGTCAACTCCTTTTGCAAAGAACTGATCTGTTGATCCATTAAAGAATCAGAATAACAACATAGGACAGTACATATAGGCTGCTAGTTCTAATCGGCTTTCTTGATAATAACTATGGGTGAACTGCCATTGCACCCTAAAAGTGAATAGATAAATGTCAAATTATTTAACAGAATATGTCCTTACGCGCATGTCTATAAGGCTGGCCATAGAGATCACATACAGTTCAGTGCTTGCTCCAATCCAGTGTTCCTATTTCATCTGTGAGCGCACAACATATTATTCAGTTTGCAATGAAAGCCAGAAAGACAGAGAGAGGGTGTTTGTATTTTGTAGTTCGTGTATATTAGGGCAAGTGTGCCTACCGCAAAAGTGAGCCGGTATGTTTGCGTATAAGGGCAGGCGTGAATGTGCATATGTATGTATGTGTGCTAGTGTACAATGCTAGACTGTGTGGGGTGTTAGAATGAGCATGCGTGTGGAGTGTCAGTGTTAAGCTGTGTTGGGTGTTAGTATATAGTGTTAGAGTGAGTGTGTGCTAGTATACAATGTGGTGTGTTTGAGTGAGTGTGTATGGGGGTGTCAGCATATAGTGTTGAGTGTTAAGTGAGAGTCCACAGCTGAGGACTAATGAGCAGCAATTTTCTTCTTGTTGCCTAACAAGCTGCCTTACTCACCTGTTGTCAGCAGCTATTTTAGCAGCTAGGCCCATTTCCTCCCATGTTCCTGTGTAATACTTGGCTTGGTATGACTACTCTCTTGCTCCTAGTTTCTGTACCCTGACTTTGTTGACCTCTGTATTCCTGACCCGGCTCGGCTGATTGGCCGCTCTGGTTATTGACTCTGGCTTGTTAGTTGGACTTCACTTTTAGTTCACAGTTCTGCTATTATGCTCGGTACCTGTCTGGATCCTGGTCCATTACAATTTAGTGTTAAAGTATATGAGCGAGGAAGCTGGTGGAGAGCAGTGAAGAAGCTGTACAGAGTAGCGGGGCAGAGGAATTCATTTCTTTGCTGGGGTTTGATGCACTCTGTGTCTAGGACTGGCCCTGGGGCGGCACTAAAACAAAGGTGCCACGAATTGAATCTGGCAGTATGCGGGATCACGTAACTTTGAGTGAACTGCAGTTGCAGACAGGGTAAGTGAGTGGGGGGGTATGTTTGAATGTGTGTCTGTGTATGTTGGCGTGTTTAGGTGTGTTTTTTCATCTAAAAAAAAAGGCATTTGAGGTTCCAAAAGCTTATGTGTCTCAGTTTCCATGTGGGCCCAATAAAAGATATCCTCTTGAAATAAAGACTCTGTGGGACATCAGTGATCAAATGAGGGACCTAAACTGCACAAAAAGAGTGGCGGCCTAAAACCAGGTGTCTTAGTAGGTTTCGTATTAGAAACATAGCTCTCTGTAGGTGCAGTGTGCAAATTCAAACTTTGTTAACAAAACTGGTAAGAAAAATGGCAGCTATTTTGGCCGTCCCTTTTCGTTCTGTCATTCTGTTGCCCTGGACATTAATTTAGCTGGTACTTAAATGCCCTATTTCTAGTGGTTAAACTAAGTTGAATAAAGCTGATATTTAATTTGACACTTTGAAAAACCTACACTGAATTAAGGCTGTAATTTGCATGGCTATTATGTTTATATTTAATTGGTTAATTATTTTATTTTTAATGGTAGAAAAAAATGATTAATATAAATTGACATTTATGCTTTTTATTGTGTCACATGCGTCACTTCTTTAATTTGTATTAATTGATATTGGTTTAAAAGTGGTTGACTATGTAACGATGTGACCCTGTGTATTTGAATTGACCCCTGTGGGCAGTGGGGATCATGGGCCAGTTGGGAAGGTCCTCTGACGGAGCTCTTCCTGCACAGACCTCCACTGCAGCTCGTCACCATCTTACGACGCTGTGTAGCTGAATTCCCATTTCTCTCAGTAATTCCATTCTGTAAACTCTTCTTCTATACCTTTCATTTTCTATTTTCAGCTTTTTTTATTTTTGCTATATTCTCTCCCGTATAGTTATTTTTGTGATCTAAGATCTGTTGTATGGCGTAGCCAAAGCTCTCTGACTGAAGCACATCTGCACAAGGTCTTACTATGTTTGTATTATAAGACCTGCCTGATATAGATGCTGCGCTACAAATGTATCTACTGCATACCAAGGATGTATGGTGGTGTTGGTGGGAATGTGATGAGATAATCTGTACCATAACAACTAGGTGGGGCTAAATTATGCTAATCATGTGGGCTGAGTAGAGGAGGCTTAAACAGCATTATGTCTGTTCTGGCCTGCATGCTCCACATTTTAACTAAACTATCCCCATTTTCCTCATTAGCAGATATACGCAAAACTAAAGCCGGGAAAGCCAGCGTGGGCTCATCATAAGGGGGAGTTAAAGTCAAGTGACTAATGGTTGATGAACGTGTACATACCCACCCCAAGTCAAATAGCATGTTGAGTGATTACATTCTGCTTGTTTTTTTAACAATTTTACAACCCAAGGACAAATTGTAATTTCACGGGCAGCTTATGAGTCATATGTGCCTGTTTGCCTCTTAAAAAAATAGCAAACATGTCCAGCTGCTGAGAAAGATGTTGTCGGTGGGGTGTTAGGAAATAGACAGAGCAAGTGAAAGATGGACAGGGCTGCCTTTAAGATATGTCTTTTTTCTTGTATCATGCCCCCATGTTTTACAGGAAATGAGGCAATGAGCACCAGTATTACCAAATGCACTGGATCAGTGGACATAGTTGCCAATCATGGTAAAGATGAGGAAGCCACCAGGATGATCAGGTCCAGCATCAGAGAACCTCCAATCATTTGGTGCCAATGACAAAGATCTGATCTTTACAAAAATGAAATATTATCATGGTTAAAGGATAGGGTCTCATCACAGTATACCACAGTAACCTCTGGGATATAAATTATTTTATTTGTAATATTTAAAAATGTCCACAGTCTATTTCTTAGTGATTTATTAGCGCAAGATGCTTTGTGGACCATGAGGTTCAGCTGGTTGAGGAACAACATGTTAAATAAATCAGATGTAATTTCTGGAACCCAAACAACTAATAGGAAGTAACAGATGAGGTGAGCTTGCACATTTTTTTTCCTGCAGGTTTTTCAATTAAAATAATAATATTTTCATAATATGTGGCTTCCTGTGGATACTGCGAAGAGCACTTCCTACTGGGGAAAGGCTGGAAGCATCTGTTAATGAATTTTCACTATTTGCTCCTCATAGTTCTGCAATCACGCAAATCAGTTGCTAATGGAAATAGTTGCAAGCTATGACACACATGTTGATGCAAAGTGACACCAAGCAACAAACGGCTAGATCCTGCTACTGTTCAAACCCCTAAGAGGTTCTGCCTTCATAAAGTCAATAATGTCAAGGAAGGTACATGTTTAAGAAGCTAATTAAAATGTGCTTTATGAAAAACAATGCCCCAGCCTTCTTTCTTTTGCTAAACCCACTTCCCTCATCTTGTTGAAAAGGCAAATTTTTACTAAATATAAGAGACCAATTACATAAAATCAATTTAAAGAAGCCAACAGCAACCTTTCTTTATGTATTAAAATATCAAAAATGTATACATGAAGTGGATAATAATTTGTGATGTATATTTCTGTTTGCAGAAGATGTTACTGACATTTTAGTAAGTTGGAAATAATGCTAAAGATAATTAATATGTAGCTTAATAACAGAACCAAGCCCAAGGGGAGGTTCTCATCCAAAGCTTCAAAAGCTCCTCTCTACCCTATGGGCTTACAAAATAACTATACCTTCTAATAAATGTAAAAGGCTTTATTAATTAACAAGCAGTGTCTGGCAATGCATGGATCTTGGCCAAAATGGAAAGGGTATGGGCAGCAATGGATGGAGTTGTAGTCACCCTATAATAATGGAATTATAAAGACATACCTATTGTCCCTTAGAGAGAACGTGTGCCCAACCAAGCTCCCAGTAAATTTATTTATCACATTCTTTGCAGAGACTCTTTTAAGACTACTTATTGTGCCTAATGTGCAAATGAATGTAGTCTAATTTATCCCTCATTACGATAGGTCACAGGTTATGGCTGTTTAATGTTACTGAGTTATAATTCCTCCACTGACCATGTTCAAATGGTGTATTTATACCTACTGGCAGAAAGTGTCTCAGTCTTCGCCTGTATTGTGACATTGATGGACTTCAAAGAAATTCTCAGAGAAAAAAGACATAGTCTTGCCAACATTTTTTTCTAATAGGACTCTTTGAAGTCTGAATCTGCAGCTTACTGGGGTGAAACTCGATAGGATAAAACAAGTAGTTGCCATGTGAACGCAGTACCGCAAGGATGCCGACTTTTTAAATAACAATTAACTGTACAGTAAAACCCATCAAGGTGAAAAATAAAAACAGTTTGATACACACATTACTCTGCATTAAATTAAATTTTGAGGTCCAGAAGTGTTGGGGATAATGACATATTAAGGCTGAATTGCTCTGATGAGCAGTACCCATGGAATCCTAAACAATGTGTGGCCAAAGTTACGCCCCTGCTAATTTGACCCTTCATGCCACACAGAGAATGCCTGGAGAAATTATTTCTTGATACGATTCTTTTACAAATCCTTCATGCCGATAAAAACACACCTGAAAGCAAGGACATTAACTATTTAGGTCCCAGTTAAGCAAGCACTGCTATGTTTAAGTCAAGGAAATTCAATTATCCAGGGATTGCTGTCAGACATATCTTTCACCCTTAGGTAGATTAACGAACCCAACCACTAAGCATGCGCTTGTCTTAAAATACCCAACACTCCTTTATGCAGGACCCACTGGGTATGTAAGCACAGTGGCATCGGCAGGGGGGCCAGAGGAGGCCCCCCTACATCATGCTGTACCCCACCGTGTGCCCCCCCAATTGAAACGCAGTTTTTTTTTTTGCAGACATGAGGAAGCACTGACGCAGGGAGAGAGAGGGCACCAAGCGGTCGCTCAGGAATACGTTTTCAGCAGTGAAGCAGCGCGCAGTGAGATAGAGGCCCAGCGCTTCCACCACAGGACGTCTGCAAAGTAAGTGAACTACAAAGGGGAGAGAGGGAGAAGGTAGATGGTGAGTAGATAGTGAGAAGGGGTAGATAATGAGAAGGGGAGAGGGGGGTAGATAGTGAGAAGGGGAGAGGGGGGGTTGATAGTGAGAAGGGGAGAGAGGGGGAAGATAGTGAGAAAGGAGAGTAATAAGAATATTGAAATAAAGAGTCAGAATGAGTGAGAGTATGAATTAATGTGTGTATGAATTGTGTGAATGAGAGTATGAAATAATGTGTATATGAATTGTGTGAAGAAGTGAGAGAATGAATGAATTAATGTGTGGAAGAATTGCATGAATTAGTAAATAATTTGTGTGAAAGAGTGAAAGAATAAATTATTGCATGAATGAATTGTGTGAATAAAAGTGCAAATTAGTGAGTGACTGTAAAAGTGTCTTTGTGTATCATAGATGTGGAATTTATTTTTGGAAAGGCAAAGATGGCACAAGCAGGGTGTTTAAGCCTTGGGGACCAAGGTGACACAGGCAAGGTGTTTATGGGACAAAAGATGGCACGGGTAGCGTGTTTATGGGACAAAGATGGCACAGGGTGGGCTGTTGGGGGACAAAAATGTCGTATGCTGGGCTGTTTGGGGGCAAAGATGGCACATCTTACGTGTGTAATTTGGGTGCTGGTAATGTTCTATTTTGGCAATGTGGATGTCAAGGCTGGCCTTTGGGGTGTGCAACCTGTGATCTATGCCTGTAATTCAGGGGGGATTGTCTATACATTTAATGCTGAGTTTTTATGTGAATTCAAATTGATCCATACTTGCAAATCTGGGTTTTTGTGTTATTCTGTTGATCTATATCTGTTATGCTATGTTTCCATATATTATTTATGTATACCTGTAAACACAGGGTTTGTATGTCTAATTCAGTTGATCAATACCTACAATACTGTTTCCATGTATTGTTTATTTGATCTATACACTCAGTGCTGAGTTTACCTTTAATTCTGAGTTTTTCTATGAATTCCAATTGATCCATACCTGCAAAGCTGAGTGTGTCCTGCTTTTCCTGCAATGCTGTGTTTCCATACAATATTTATGTATACCTGCAAATATGTCTTATTCAGTTGATCTATACATGCATGTGCTGTTTCCACGTGTTGTTTATTTGATCTATACCTAAACTACAGAAAGTAAGTAAAACAGAGGTGTGGTTTAGTGAATGAGGGGACAAAGGGACTCTGGGGAAGGTTATGGGGGAGAGGACCTCTCAATGTCACGGTAGGGTCAGAAGGAGGGAAGACTGCACTAACTCTCACAGTCTTCCCCTAATCTGCAGTCAGTGTGGCAAATATTTTTTTTTTTGGTGTGGTAGCGGAGCTAGTGACTGCATGCTAGGGAGCAGGGAGCGGGGCCCAAGGAAATGCTTTGCTGGGGTCCAATTTTTTTCGATATAAAATATATTGGCAACAGGGTCTAATATTTATATATATTGGCAGCAGGGGCTAATATTAAAGAATGAAAAATAACTGCCAGTTCAGCTGTTAATTTGGAATCATACTTCAAAGAGATAAATACATATCATGTAGTTAAAAATGCATGTCTAACGCATATATATATGTAGCGTTTTAGAATTGCCCCCCCACACTTTGGTCCCTGTCCCCCATGTGCCCCCACTACATCTTACACAGACAGGGGCACTCACTTTGCTTTACCTATTCTTAAAAAATTGGCTGGTTGTGTGCCTCTAACATATGCTGGGTGGCTATATAGATGAGAGGCCTATTGAATATCGAGCTGAAAACAAATGTGACTCGCTGGAAGATCAGCAGGGTACATATAAGATCCTTCCTTTGTTTGGTCCCTTAAAGGACAGAATATCAGAAAAAAAGAAATCTTTGATCAATAAGGAAATGTTTTTTACACACATCAGAACCAATTTAAAGCAATTCTCTAAATCAATATAGATTGACAGAAATTCTTCTAGCGCAGAGAGATATTGATCATGCAATCGATCTTTCTTTTGCATGTAGAAACTCATTGGTTTGGATCAGGATGAGGTATCGTAACAGAAAGTATGGACTATAAAGAATGGAGCCACTGAGATGTAATAATATTCCACACGTCAAACATTTCACCGCCAAGAGATAAATTGAGACTTCATTCATTGTTCACGGTCAAAAAAACAGTTTAGTAGAATGGCAAAAATATCCCAAATCTATGCCGCTGCAATAATTAATTACAGATGTCGCACACACCATTGGCCACTTTCTTCTACAGGGCCTTTGTATCCCATAGATGTTATATTCAGAAATATCATATATGTTCACATATAGGAACTTATTATAGCTCTGACGTTAAAGGCTTCAAATCTGGCCCATGTACACTTAAACTGTAACACATCTTTTTAAAGCTCTACAGCTGTTGTTGAGTCTGAATGACAACTTGAACAATCCATAAATGATTAGATTTATATTTATTGGGCAGCTCATAATGTTTTACTGCCATATCATACACAAGTATGAAGCCCAGTGGGGGAAGGCACTATTGTATTGTACTATGCCTTTGAATTAATGATACCCCCTCTTCTGTTGATAGGACTGACTATCCAGGATGTAGAAAATGTGCTTGCTATGGGTCTGCCATGGGGTGAGAGTCCACCAAATACGACACCAGAACATTGCTCGTCTTATACAGGAGCAATCACTCTTGTCTTAGCCTCGTAGAATTAAGTTCTACAGAATGGGCCGAATTAAAGAGATATCTCCAATGGGAATACTCTCTAAAGTTTAAACATACTTAAGAGTTTAATGAATGCCCTGATGACGCTACAGTTAACAGTGGGGAAAATTGCTCTAGTCTATTGTGTTAGATGTTCTTACTGATGAGGCATTAGTGTTCATGCTGCGGTATTGGCAGGCAGACGAGAAATTCCAGCCATGATTAGTTTCATTGCACCTTGGCTTACCTCCATGTGTCTTCTAAAAGCTACATCTTATATATAGCAAATCTACCATCAGTTGTTCCGTTGAATTGGATCCATTGTTATACTGTATACTGCTTAGTTACTCCTTAAGCTGGTGTTAAAACCTGTTGGTCAATTTAGGCCTTTATATTGCAAGGGACTGTTATGAGTAATTCCGCACAGAGGTTAGAAGAATTTACCTCCATTTCTTCATCTAGCTATAAAAAGAGTTAACATATGTATTTTATATACACGGTTCTGCAGTATACAGTACAGTGCCATGCAGAGCCATAACTAATGGGGGGGGCAAGAGGGGCAGCTTTCCCAGGTGCTGCAATATGAGGGGGGCACATTTGAGCCACCCGCTATGAATTCCTCTGCATGTCCTTTTGCTTCCATTTAATATAGGCATGGAGCAGGACCTCCGATCCTGCTTCAGGTGCCAAGAGACCCAGTTATGTAGCAATATATGAAAAATACGGTTTTTCAAGATGTTTGCTTTTATTATTTTGATCTGGCAAATTAAAAAAAGTAAAATTAAAAGTAAAGGCATTCCTCATGTAACCTGAGGAGCATGTCTTCTACTCACTAGAGCACCAGCCCTTTGTTACCGTACGTTATGTGACACCATTCTCTATATCACTAATCGACAGTGGCTGAGCTCTAAAAGATCTGGGTGAATTTATTATGCCCTCATTGTCCGCAAATACTTTTTCTGTATAATAGATTTCAAGGTTTTTTATTATTATTTATTTCACTTTTGAAAAATAATACATCCACATTGGAGAAAAAGACAATATAACATGGGATGTTTAAACAAATAAACTTGAAAAGGTACCAATAACTCGTGCAATCACCTATAAACAAGACTGCAAAACCCTTCTGCAGATAATTCTATGATAACATGTCTTAACCCTATTTGAGGGGTGGACCTGTTCATATAACCTGCTGGTCTCTATAGGTACCAAATAAACTGCACCTGCCTGCCACACTTATTTAGTGGGTAGACATCACCTCTTTCTGGTCACAATGTTCTCATTTAGACACGTGTCCTGAAGAAATAGGTCCCGTTAAGTGTCATCTGATTGCTTGCATTCCAGTTAAATAAGCTGGTACATAATATTATTTAAATGATGGACATCGTTTTAACAGCTAAATAACAATATAAATGTTATTGGCCATACACTAAGTAATCCTAATATTCACCATCCACTCCTTTTTCTTTTTAATTAATCACATCCTTAACAATGTATTTCTGTTCTACGCATGTGGGCTCCCGATGGCTCCCTGCTTGAATTAGAGGGTCCCTGCTTTGTTTTTCTATTTGCTGTGATCTCATAGATGTAGACTTTGAGCATGCTCTGGCCTGCTGGAAAATATCTAGCTGCTGCTTTGTTACATGAGATGGAAATAACAAAGAGACTGATTTGCTGCAGATGATGAATCTTTTTATACGTGCGCAGACACAGATATAGATGTTCCAAAAACAGCTTTCTCACCAATCCAGCAATTACTTCTCTTCTTTTCATTATGAGTTGCACTTTGCTTAGGAATGCACTTATGGGTCATTGTCACCATTATCTTCGCGTCAGAGAGACTGAAAAAAGTGTTGCCTATAAGGTTCTTTACGGAAGGATTGTTCCTCCCTTGTGATTTTAACCCCTTAATTCCTTGCGCTGCCCTGGCAACTTGATGCGTCTCTTCCTAAAACATGTTTTCTTGCCATATCAAGCACCAAGCATGGGTACCATGGCAACTCAATTCTGCTCTGAAGCCAGAAGAATGAGAAAAAGGGAAAAAAAACATTTTTCTGATATCCTCAAGTGCTTTCAACAGGTTCGGACTAAAATGCATCCTAACCTTCCATTACCCAATCATTGTGTACATGGAAACAGTCTAGGTAAGTACTGGGTCTCCTGCAACCTAACAACAAACTGGAAATATTAATGGGTGCCTAATGGTCCAAAACGTTATCCTTCTTTTTTTTGCAGATAATTATGTCTAATGTCTATTAACCTAATCAAAAAACAAAAGCATTAACACTTATGATATACCATTAAGAAAGCCTCATGTAGATATAATAGTATGCAGGAAGTATTGGATCTTTTTTGTCGTGGCACATTGACATAAAGTGATTTTGATACATCATGGAGGATTTTAGACTGTTGATATTGGCTTATTTTGGTCAAAGATCATCCTTTAAAAATAGCCCCTTCATATCTAACTAAGAAGGTTATGGCATCCAATGATTGGGTTTTAACAGCATGTCCCCCTTTAATTTCTTACTTGTACTATTTGCACACATGGATAATTTTACCCCATATAAGACTTTCAACTATCAAGTGTCCTATAGTTTGTCTAAAATGACTGTTCTTGTTCCAGAGCAAGAAGTATAGGGATGTGATAAGGCATACTCAGGTCATTTCATGGAATAGTTTCCCATGATCCTTTAGTAAAAGATCTCTTTGGAATCCCCTTATCAAGTTGAAAGATGTGACATACTTCCTGGACATTGGTTTAGCAGACTGGACTTCTAATGCTAATCGCGCAGTATCTAATATTTCATCACAAATAGCTTAGGATGAGGCAGCAAAGGCCACTTTAACATAGAGCATATAAAAAATACAAAGGTATTTGTATTATTACCTACTGAGTGGGAAAAAACCTACACAATTCCATTATGATGTTACATATAAGTGAATATCAGTACAGAGGATCATTTGGAATATTCCTCCTTAAGTACCACCCACCGGCAATGTAGCATTCTGATTATTTTGTTATTGGACCCTAATGATACATTTCTAAAGAATTTTGTCTTACCCCATTTCTTTCACAATAACAGTGCAGATCAGCATCTCTCTGCTGAGCCATGAAACTTTAATTATTGAGATATTTCAAAACTGGCTGGTTAAAGAAAAGTCAGAACAAAACCCCTTTAGGTTTGTAATACTAGTAGGCTGACAATCTGTTACATGCATCAATACCGAGTTAACTGCAATAATGTCATATTCAAATGTGCAATTCATTCAGAGACTGGTGAAAATGTACAGTGATTCAATAATGATGACAAAATATGTGTTAAACATCCTTAAATGCATGACTTTCAAGTAATCCAATGTTGTAGCAATTAAAAATGTCAGGTTTATGATTTTAAATTCTATTAAACGGATATCTCTGCTATTATTACAAGGGAAAATCCTTTTATTCCCCTGTCGTTCGTGAACAGAAACCAGTAAAATACTGTTTGATAGCATGATTTAAAATCGATTAAAGTGCACCTGTCATCAAACCATGACATGCAATCACTTTATAGGGGAATTCATTTTACCTATACACCATACTGACAAGCTACACAACTCGATGTATAGAGGTAAAGTTACATTAGCCAACTGCTAATTGCTTTGAAGCCATACCAACATGATGGAACGTGCCTATAGAACATACCGCAGAAGAGGTTTATAAAGAAAGCAAACAATGTTCTAGAAAGGACTAAACAGAAATGTGAGATGAATCCATTGTTTCCATATGAAACAGCCTGTTGTATATGTCAAAGTGGAAAAGGTCTTTGTCAATGAGCATACCTAGGAGTTCTCTCGGTTTGACCCAGAGTCTCTGGGAAAGAACGCTTCTCTCCGGTCTCCAGGTCACTTTCCCTTTTCTCAGGGTAGGGGCGTGGTACTTGGCCACGCCTACTTACAATTTCATCACAGTTAATGTATCCTGGGGTTAGTCCCGACTCCACCCAAAGCCACTCCCCCAGGAAGTTCTAAGGTATGTTGATTAGTTGTATATTTTGTCTGATAATAAATAGTATTATTTTTGCAAAATTTGGCCTGATTTGCATAATTTATTTTGGGCGAAAGATGCCATCTTGGAATTTTTTCTCTGATTGCTAAAATCACTTCAGTGCAGTGCACTCCCACTTTTGAAAATGGGCCAGTCAAAAAGTAAAGGAAATAAAGGGGAGAATAATGTTAAAAGATAGCTGGAAATCCATACCTTTTCTGCTTCTCATGGGTTCTACTCATTCATGTTATTACTAAAGAGCTCATCCTTTTTAAGACTTAAGCACATGCATAGAACTATATAACCGCACTTTAACATAAAAGAGACACATATAATAAAAAGTTTTTCAGAGTTGAAAGTTGTTTTAAAGATCCAGAGTTCTTCCTTCAAGGTTTAAAAAATGCTTAAACCCCTTAAACGTCTCTAGTTTTGACACATCTCAAATTTGCACATCCCTGTGAAAGCAGTCTCCAAAGATTTCTTAGATGTTATGCCTTTTGGTTCAAACATCTACTTATCCCAAATTTAAGCATATTACCAAACAGATTTATGGGGTGTTCTTTTACAGATGCCCTCCAGTTCTTTCTCATTTGCATAATAGTAAAATACATTTGTCTTTTTGATTAAGGAGTGTGCGTTTTATTCATATAACATTAATGGTCTTTGTGTTGTTACTTAAATGGAAGATTTAAGGGGCAACTTTTCTAAATGTTATAAATCCTAGATAGCCTTAATGTACGCAATTTGTGTTCAATTGAAAGTAGAGCAAGTAACCAATGATGAGGTATCACCGTGACTGCACTTTTGATGACATCATATTTCCTTTCAGTACAGACCCGAGAAGCATATTACACGTCTCCCAACGTCCTCCTCACGTATCCAAATTTCAGGTGTCCCGAAGTGGCATGATCTGGCCACGTGGGAGCTACAAGAGCACAGACCACCATTGATTTTACAGCTTCCAGGGTAAATCAGAGGAGATCATCTGCAGTACCTGCAAAACTGCACAGTTCTGCTGCTACCCGGGATAACAAATCGTGACTATGCTACAAAGATCTGGATTATTGGGCTTTAATATATAGAGAATGTATACTTCGGCAAATGCCCATTACAAATTGTTTATGGCACACAGTGTTTTATCAGCTTTACAATAATTCTTATTCTGAAAAGATTAGGGTGAGCCGCCACGCAGACGATTTAACCTCAACAACTTGTAGTATACTCGACCACTCTGTAAAGGGTTAAACAGAATCCAATGTGTCAAAACTCCCAAAAAACTTTACAAAACAAGTAAGCAGTAGCTATTTGTCCATGACTTTCCTGAGCTGTTTGTTCTGTACCCCCTACCGACTGTGGACTGCATGCAAAGCTGTTTTTCTAGAGTATTTGTTTTTTTGCCTCAATAGAAAACAATGCTTTCCTCAGCCCTTTATCACTGAGAATATTAAATATAATATCCCCCCTATATTTTCCTCATACACTTAAAATTTGTTTTTCTCGCTTATTTTTCCCAAACTACGCCTCTGAATAAAAAATAAACCACAAAGGCAAACTTGCACATTTATACATATATATCAGTCTCCAGAAAGATCAAGAGAGACACTAATGAATACGAGGGGGCCTTTCTGGAATAGTGTGTGCAGCGGGGAGTGAGGTAGTGTGGAAGGGTCATTGGCTTCAGGGGATCTGTCAGTACATGTTTGTGTCTCAGTTACTGTGTACAAATGTCTATTTCTCCCTGTATGCTTGCCTGTCCCTCATTGCTTGTTTCAATAATGCCAAGCAAGACCGTAGTTACCTAGGGCAAGATATGTACCCATTTTGGTATTTTTTTCAATATATATATATATATATATATATATATATATATATATATATATACAAGCATTAACCCTTAAGTGGCCCATCATGCAATTTGCTAATGTCGTAACTTAATAATGATGGCAAAAGGACGTTTGAATACCCGTATAGAGATAAAGGAGATAAAGAATTGCTGTCACCTGTATTAAAATGTGATATACCGGTGACAACTGCAACAACTGGGACTCCAGACAGTTTGATCACAAGATTCTTTCTATTTACCCCATAAAACCTGAATGAGAATTCGGTAAGAACGCCGAAACTTGGCGTCCGCCCGATAGTTCCCAGTATGTGCGGTTGAAGAATGTATAATTCAAACTTGCGTTGAAATCCTAGCCACCTGGTTTAAAGGGTACCCTGCTCCGAAAAAAGATCCTAATCAAGCTGTATCTGACTAGTGCTTATGATTGCCTAAGAAATGAGAAAAAACGGTTTATCTCTTTCACCAAATAGCAAGTATTTTATTGTTTTAAGGGGAAAATGATTGGCTGCTCCTGCATCCCAGTTTGTCGCTCAGAAAACCGAAAGCAAATAAGACTGGTACAGAAGCCGGAATTCTGGGACAGACCCAGTGACTAATGTGCCCTAAGTGCATACCAGATATAGAGCCAGACCGAAAATTCTGTTCCAGTAGAAAATAAAATAATTGGCTTGTGACTTGTATGGTTTCGTCTCGATGTCAACAGTGCCATCTCTATTAGAGTCATTCTTTCTCTTCACTAAACACTCCTATTACTGTCAGCGCTCAGGTTTGTCATAGCAAGTGTCTGCATTGTGAGATGTGTCACTGCGGCTGTCCGGCTCCCCACACTTGCTGCTCATTAATATTCGGCTGTCAGAGCACCCGAGGGAGCCAGGCTGCAATGTCTGCGGGCACAGATCTCAATGTTACTGGAGCTTTTAACGATGCATTGTCCAATTGGGAAACGACACAGACTTTTGCTGGCAGGACATCTTTAACATGACATTCCCCCCAAGTAACTAATTGGTTAAACATTTAAGGGGTTAAACCATCTAGACCCACCTTTATTTTATAGAATCAGTGATATTCTTAACTCTTTCAGTATCAGGGATGAAAATCATTCATATAGAAGCACTTGCTTTGTTGCCTTTCAGAAGGGTTCAATGCATTTTTTTTTAAATTTTAATTGTCTAGACATGACACAATCATGAAAGTAAAGGCAGTGTTTTTATTGTGAGGCAAGATGCGCAATTAGCTTAGTTACCAAAAGTAAGGTATAATCAGTTCTCTAGTTAACTTCTGTGCTGCAACAAAGGGCAGGGGCAGATACACGGCAGGGGACATCTTTGGCACAGAAACAGTAGACTGCTGCTCTGTTGGAGGGGTAGATGAAGAATGTAGGACTCCCGTCGCAGTACAAAAACAAAGAAGCAGAGACAATACAGATCATACAATGTATGAAATGAGTTGCATTTGCAAATGCACCAAGGCCATGTGAGCCTAATATACAATTATGCCTCTGCTGCTATTGTCAACATCATCTGGGTCTTAAAGCAGTGTACCCCTCTGCTATTGTCTGACATACAATATGCCCCTTCTGCTATTGTCAGTGGCTTAACCATGCATAAGCATAAACGTATGTAAGCTATACTGTATATGACATTGCACATTCACCATCAGACTCACCAGTCAGGATTGAGTCAAGCGCTGTGAGGACAGGATTTGTAAAACATTCAGTTGCCTAGAACTGCTTACACTAATCCCTGCCCCTTTATTCTGTTCTGTATTTACAGAGTGCAGGCTAATAAATTCTACCCCTGAGAACAGGAACCAATTAAGCTAATGTAAAAAGTGCTAAGAAAAATTGGTCCAGGATTCTGGAAAAAAGCCATGATACAAAGCAGAGCAAATAGGAGCAGTCAAGAGAGAAGGCTGCCAGGCAGCGACTCGCCAGTAGGGGTGCTGTTTGCCTATGGTGTTTGGGGATTTCCTATACATGGGGCAACCTTAGAATTAATCTCAAGAATGGGATAAAATGAATGTCAAGCTAGAAAAGGAGTAAAACAAAAAAAGGGGTTTCAATAATGTTAATAATTATCAGTGGCTCAAGATACATTGCAGAGTAGGAAACAGAGGATGATTCAATACATTGATCCAACCATAGAGAGTTACAAGCAGCACAGTATTTTAGGATTATTAACAAAAACAGCTTTACCATTACATGCAAACAGAATAGCAGTGGGATCACAGAGTTTTAGTTGTCATCTTGACCTCTCTGGAGTATTCTGGCCTAACCCAACAGGTCCAGGAGGTGCCAGTCTCTCTTCCACATTACAGGGAATCAATTGCCCCACTGGATGATCGGGCTCCCTGTGGTGTCACTGCTCAATAGGCCAGTTAACTAGGAGGTCACTGATAAGACTGATGACAGGTTAGACATTTGGCCCATAGGGTCTGCTCATTTAGTCAAACCTTGAAGGCCCCAAATATATACACTTTATGTCAACCCTAGACCCTGCGATTTTAGATTACTGCTTCTTGTTCTAGCGTTCCTCCTTTTCTGAAACATATTGTATTTTATGCTACAACAACAACGACCGCATTGGTATGATCCAAATAGGAGTGATGATACATGAGATAGCAGTGTGCCCTGAGATTATTGCTAGATGGATTTTCAGACCATCAAGTTCCACCACTGCAGATTAGGTTGATACCTCTGCTGCTTTTGTAGTTCCAAATTAAGGAACACACATTTAACCTAGAGGTACATCTGAAGTTGAAATTCCGACCAAAACCACATTGTTAAGTGGGAAGGAGGATCTTGCATCTTATTGTGTTCAACCCTTAAAAAGATTTGGGGACCTTTTGGGCAAACAAGCCATAGTCCTAATGCTGCAAAGCTTCATTTCTTTTTATTAAGATGGTGGTAGATTTATATTACTATATCTGAAACTAGAGGATGCATAATCTCTTAGTGTGCAAAGGGAGAGTAGGGCTGGTCCATGGCGTCAGCTTGTCCAGCGTCTTGGCCTTTAGTATATGCCCCTCAAATATTGAAAAATAGCATACAATATAATTAATACAACTGCACTGAAGCTTGACCTGTGGTCTTTGTTATTGATTCTTTCTGCTAAAACATTCCTAAATAAGCCAAGAAACTGCTTAAGCACAGTAGCATATAGTAGAGGAAACAGTATGATAAATGGGGATCTGATGCATGGAAGAAACAAACACTGCAAAGAAATACAAAGAATACACAGTTCATGCCCACAAAAGGTATAACAACCAGTGCACATATATAAAACATATAGAACATTCCAAATAAGATGGGTATAAGTGCATTTAATTTCAGTGTGTGCTTATTCTTACACAACCAAATAATTAATATCGATATTATACCAACAATAAGTATCAAGAAATTATTAACATCCATAACAATTTCTCCACCAATAAAAATTGATCAGTGACATGTTTTCTATATCCTGCTCTCATGTTACTAGTGAATAGTCAATAATTGTAATCAGACAACAGTATTAAACTATCAGTTTTCCAGGTTTGCTGTCAAGAGTAAAAAATGAAAAGGCTGATGTCTCTGTCTGGTTCATATGGTGCCTTGGTTGGGGTCTCCAGCTTCATTTTTCAGAAAGTTTGTGTTGAAAATGTCACAAAACGCGGGGACTAACTTGAAATTATCATGATAGGTATTTGTTGGATAAAGTACCATAGTGTACTAGAACATAGCGTACACATGTAGTAGAACTGATTGGTAGACTGGACGTGTGCGAACAGCCATGCCTTCTTCGACCTTATTTTCAACTTTTGGGAGGGACTGTGGGGGATGATGTATTTTTAGTAAAAACTTTTCTACAACTCTTTATAGCTCATTTTTTGTCATCAGTCCCTAAACCATGTGACACAAGTATTAAAGTGTTAACTGCCTGTCTTTCTGTTCCTGCTTTATGCAGTTTTCTCATTATTAAGTTATTCTTTCATCACAAACCTCCTAAAATATTCATAATGATCCACAATCTCTTTCCCATGCCATATGAATACTTATGAGCATACCTGGGAACTCTAAGGGTTTGCCTCTGAGTCTTGGGGGTATGCTTCAATCTCAACATCTCTGGGTGAAGTGCTAGAATCTCAGGGTCACACAAATCTGAAGCAGACTTCATAATCTACACACGTATCTGATGACACCTGAGCCTCCCGTATTGGGATTGATATCACTATTTGAATGCAGGTGATTCAAATAAGTACATCTTTGAGTAATGGCAAGTCAAGTTTTCCATGAGGGTCAGTATTTGTCATTTAGTTAACACATTTGTCAACTTGCTACATATAATCTTCACTATGGGCTATTAAAGGGTTAGTACTTTATGAATCTCAGGTTCAGCTTATTTAGAAAGTTCCCGTGTATGCTCATGAGCGACAGTATGATATGTCATGATATTAAATTGGGCTGAAGCACATTGCCAATGAATGGCACTTTTTCATTAATATGAGGAATATTTTGGTCAATATGGATGATTATTACAGTAATATTGGAATGAGGAACTACTTTAGGGCAAACTCCATCTAAACAGTACTTCCGGCACTGAAGCAGTTAAACAAAATTTGCAGCAAGTGGGATATGTAGAAATGTAATAAGCTTGCACTCCGGCTGCGATGGGACATATTCTGACTTTCATCTGTGTTTGAGTACTGTGGCGAATTAGCAACCAGCCTGCCCAAGCCTTTCCAAATGAAACATGCAACAATACCAATCTCTCCACTTTAATTAAAGAGGGAGCGTTATCAGAGCTTAGACACCTCAAGCAGAAACATTAAGAAGATACAGGCACTGAATGAACATCTGCTACTGTTTTCTGATCATGGTTAGTTTAATTTAGTCCATTCTTCACAATCTGACAAAGTCAATCTTTCACAGTTTGTTATATTCCCATTTAAAGAAAAAGCAAATTACACATCTCTCTTTATGTAACTCCCCAGCCTCTGGGTTCTGACTATTCAAATCACGTGTTTTAATTATAATGCCTTTTTTATTTGTGGCAGAGTAACTCTACTTAGAGCTTGACAGCAATGCTCCAGACCCAGAAGCACATAGCTGTGACTTACAAAACGCATAACATATCTAACACAATGTGACTTAGCAAGGAAGATTGCCTCTTAACCACATTTATTGCATGGGTATAAACAGACACATTCATTCGGTTTACAATTACACTACAAGAGACCCCTATCTTGTGTCATGGTATAACACCACTGCCCATTTGCAGTAACAATTACATAGAGCGCTAGCGTATGATGTCATACTGTGGCACCCTAAGCCATTGTTATGATACATGTGAGTGAGGTTTCTGGCACAATACTACAGATTCAGGACATCTTCTTCTCCATCCTATGTAAAAGAGGGCTTCAGATAATAAAACAAGAGCGTGGGGTCTTAAAATGTTGAGGAACAGCTACTACTTGGACCTGATACAATCCCGAAGATAGTGGATGTAATAACTACCGGCATTAATTTCACAGAGAAAAGAAACACTCATAATACATTCCTAACACAGACAAAACAAATTGGTTCAGTTCATTAAATTACCGTGCAGTTCACTGATTTTAGCTCATGTATGCTCTTTTGTCAGCATTTTTCATTAATAAATTTAAGAAGGATAAAAACAATTGTGCTTGACTTTACTGGCATTATAATTTGTTATTATTTTACGGTATATATGAGGTTTGGCAACACCTTTTAAAAGGTCTTTATGAAATGTGGCGGGTGAGGCCTAAACCCTTCAGTGAGATCTGTCCCTCAGGTTCAGATGTAAATATGATTTTGTCACCTGACTAGATTTTGGAAAAGTACATTGCCTCACAGCACTGACATTTATAATCTCATATCCCACATAAAGTAAAAGAGTATTTTTTTTTCTTTTTTTTGCTGAAATGGGGTACATTTCTTGTAGCCTATTCTATTTATCAAAAATCTCAGTAAATCTCATTGAGGGCCATTACTAGGACACCAAATACTAGAGCTCCGCTAGAAAATGTAGGCAATGTTCTCCTGGTGCTATAAAACAAGAAACCTAATTTGACCTTAGGTAACGGCTTCATCCGGTAATATAACAACACTTAGAAGTGAAAGACACGTTTAACTTTATAATCCCCCATATTGTTTAAATCCCTTTGCAGAGAGGAAACATCCTGTTCTCTGTGAATTAAATTACATCACCTGGTGCCACTGGAAATAAGCAGCTTCTTGTCAATGTCATTTATACACAAATTAAAACTGAGTAGGCCAAGGACAAAAACTTTAGTTTTTTCTTTTGGTTCACCTTCAGTTAAACTTTTGCTGAAAGGCAACCATTGATTTGTGTCTTTCAAAAAACCTGGAAGAAATCCATGACACAAAAACAGTCTTTATATAAAAAAATATCTATGCTGTGTAATGGTACTAGGGTTCGTCCTCACTCCAAAGGACGATAGCCCTTGGTTGTGAGGCATATTGGGCTAATGTCTTCTCAACTGGGTGGAGCACAGCTTTCTGGCACACTGGCAGAGCAGTACTGCCAAGGTGTAATGACAGACATGTTCCTCCTCTCTGTAGTGCGAATTATACCTGCCAATGGTATGAAAAATCCCATTGTTAATGTCTCAGTAACCGTAAAACACAACCCTAGGGCCTAGTTCTAGCTTGGACGATCGGAACCAAATGTGCTGCAGAATGCACTGCACAGATAGATACACATCAATTACAATAAAGTAAATAGGAGGGTGTCGTTAAAAGGCAATAAATAAAATGTTGTCTTTAAAGTTAAAACTATTTTTTGTACTGGAAACAAAATAACTTGCAGAGGCCAAGAAATCCTACATGGTAGGATAATAGCCGGTGAGCACAGTTCGGTTTAGTGAAGTATCATCAGGGGACACTTCGAGCTTCAGAATGGAACATATTATCCTGTCAGAGATGAGATACTGCATGAAAACGGGATACAGACATCAGGCTACCCCTTGGTTTTATGCCTCATTCGAAGCTGATTAAAAAAGGTAAGAAAATAAACACAACTCTTAAGAACGCCCAAGGAACGGAACCTTGTGGCATTTAGTGCTCCATAAAGCATGTTTAATTTACTTCTTGATATTTGTTTTCTTTGCTATTTTGGATTTTGCCTTCATAAAATAAAACATGCTTAATAAACTTGATTCAAAATGTCTGTGTTGTGGAATCACACGACAGTGAAATAACTTTTTATGGAGATATTATAATTAATGTCCATTCTGAAAATCTTGGGGAAAGAAAAATAATGCTTGGCATGCAAGAGTGAGAGATATCACTAACAGTGACATACTAACATACAAAAAGTGGTGTACAGTAACATTCTTTCTTACACATACTAACATACACACACATATAGCAAAATACTTTCACACACTTACACACTTATTTACACTTTCAAAAAAAACTACCATTGTTGGAGAGGCATAGCAGATACTATAATGCAAACTGCAATACTATAATGGACATTTTTTTGTTTGTTTTCATTCCTTTTAAATGGTTTATGTAATTAGTTTATTCCATCGTAGCTCTTCTTGTGGAGAATTTGTGGATACTGGATGCTGCATACTTTAATGTAAGATATTATTTTGTTTAGTATTTTTTTTTCTTTTTTCTTCCACTTCAAGGATGCAGAAAGAAAAATAGGGGTGGGGGGGTCAACATACTGTTTAGTACATTTTGGTGACTATATTCATGCAGATCTTTGAGTGTTAATCTGTGAGACAAGAAGATCATCAGCTGCTATATGATGGCCTTTAATACCTCTGGGTCCCGTGGCTACAAACCAAGCTCATCACCCACCGTGCTTGACAGTTGGTATGAGGTGTTCGTGCTGATATGCTGTGTGCTGGTTTTTGGCCATAATGCACAGTGCCACGTTTGGCAAACATCTCCACTTTGGTCATTGTTCCAGAAGTCTTGTGGTTTGTTCAGATGCAACTTTTAGAGGAAAGAGTCCTCTTCTCCTGGCAACTCTTCCAAACAAACCATACTTCACTCTTTCTCTAATTGCAACTGTCTTAAATGTTTTCCTCTGTTAAATAATCTTTCTCACTGTAGAATGATGGACTTTACATTTTTTGGAAATGAATTTATAACCCTTCCTAGATTTATGGGCAGCAACAATTGCTTCTCTAAGATCATTGCTGATGTCTTTCCTCCTTGGCATTGTGTTAGCACACACCTGAATGCTCCAGACCAGCAAACTGCTAACACCTCGGATTTTATAGAGGTGGTCACACTTGCTGATGTTCAATTAATCAAGGGCATTTTGTTAGCAGCACCTGCCTGTTACTTGGCATCTTAATTCCTATTTCACACATGGCTTCTCCATTTTGGTTTTATTTTTGTTGAATAAATCATGAGACAGTGTAATATGTCATGTGTTGTTGTTCATCTGAGTTTTTAGTTACCTAATTTTTAGATCTGCTAAGGAACACATGATTGGTATTATGACCTGATATGTAAAACTATTGAATTCATAGAGGGTTTACTTTCTTTTCACACAACTGCAGTTGATATCATTCCAGGATTCTAGTGACATTTCAAGGGACTCATCACAACTAATCTGTAACATTTACCAGCTGATAGAAAGGACAGCACTGAATAGCAAATTACTGAACCACTGCATGGTGTTAATAGAGTCAGCACAGAGAGCAGACTCCCCTATAAGACTATAATAATATATCTTCTAATGATAATGATGATACCCTGGAACCCATGGTCTGATTTAGAGTGGCAATATTAAACCTGAACGCTACAACTATTATTTTTATTCTAAAATACTGAAAGTCTTACTTCAGTTAAGTTGATTTTAACTGTTTATGGCTTGTGTGTTAGAATATAAATACGATTGACTGCATAACGCATAAGCCCATTGCAGTATGGTATTTGAATTACCAAAACTCTGGCTGACTTAGTGCTCCAGCAAGTGCAATGACTTCAAAGAGGGCTAGCCACGTGAACATGTCTAGAAAATCAAGTAAATTAGGAAGACAGGTTGGCTGAAACCTGTTAGTCGAGACAGTGGATAAAAGGCCTGGAGTAAAATGGAGGATAGTTGCAATTCGTTGACCTCTGCAAAAATGTGAGCAAAGGCAAGAGCTGTAGTTCAACTCAGGAGAAGGGGTGTTAAAGTCCGCTATATGTGCCATACAATGGCAATATCACTGGTGGAACCAAAGGAAGTAACCCATCACGTTTACCTGGAAAAAAGTCAAGAAGCTTTGTTGTAACAATGGACACATTTAATAACTATAAGTTGGCTGAGACTTTAGCAGCAGCCAGGAAACTGGAGTTTAAAGCTGATAAATGATGGGGAGGCAATGTTCAGGTTATCCAAATGATCACATTGTCAATGTAGAATCAGACATTGGAAAAGAGGTTAATGGACTATTGCTTATGGATTGTGAATGATAATTTAAAGGAAATGTGTACTGTATAATAACAAGCATAATGACAGAGATGCTACCCCCTAACTCTTCAGGTTAATCTCTTAAGGTCATTAGAGCAGATCATCAGTAAAAGGGTAACTGTATTTAGAATTCGCAGTTTCTTTTGACCTTTCTTCCGTTCACTCTGGCTTCCTGGCATAGAGAAACAATAGTGCAGTAATGCAGTCTTTTGTTTTTGACAATATATTATGTGGGACTAATAATCAACCAGTGACCCTCTTTAAATATATGTTTACAATTATTATCCTGTATTTGCACATAGCTTTCATATATGTAAATTACTTTCTGTGATATTCCACTCTAATTAAATACTGTGAAAATAAGCCATTTAAATGCATTTTGCTCTTCAAACAATGGTATTATATTTTATATACTCAACTCTGGCTCATTCACATAAATGCTAAATTGTTTGTTCCAATGACAGTTTATGCTAATCTAAACATATACTAAACTTTTCTAAAATGGACAGCTACTATGTACACTGTAAAGTTACTACTCTCCTGGGAAAGGTGTAATTTAACTCAAGTACACCCATCTGTAATTAATGTAACAGGCACACTCACGTTGTCATAGTCAGTTGTAACTGCGGCGAAACCTTCCCAGCGTACAATTTACGGTTATTAAAAACTTAACATTGATTTTTTTATTTTATGAGGCACAAAACTGCCATTTACACCCACGCAATGATTTTGCCCTACGACTCCACAAATGTCGACAATTCTAAATCAGTCGTCTGGTGTTTATTTGATATACCAAAGAGTGAAGGATAACATATTATATCCTGACCAGACAATTATTAAACCATTGATGTGCTATAATTAAAATTGGCCATGGCAGACGAAACCAGGCTGTTCCAAAGCATACTTAGGGCTTCTTGAAACCGGCTCAGCCTTAGTCCCAGATGATCAGAGATTCCTGCTCACAGGCAGGGAAGGGCTGGCACCTTGTGGCCAGGGGACAGGCAAAGCCAAGTAGTACATAGGAACACAGACATACAAACTCATGCTACAACCATATGTACACCATATGTACACACACAATCATGCTTACACATTTACACACATGCTAACACACACATACACACATTTATGCTAATACACACACACAATCATGCTAACACCAAATTACACATACTCCTGCTAATACACACAAATTCTGATACACATACACATTTATAAATATACACACTCATGCTAATACACACACTTACATATGCATACTCGTGGTTACACACATACTCATACTAACACAAACACTTACACATACTGTCATGCTCACACTCTCTCTAACAGACACATACACACTTATGCTAACACAGACACACACACTTGTGCAACCACATGCACATTCACTGTAACATACATACATGCATACATACATACATACTCCCTTATCACCCCTCTCACACACTCCCTTATCTCATCTTACTCTCTCCCTGCTCACCCCTTACCTTCCTGTAGGCTTCTTTCTTGCACAGGTTGTACAAGCAGCCGTGCTTTCACTGTGATCCCGCTTTCGAGGGTGAGCCGGTTTAAGTCGGACTGTTACTTTTTTGAGAGTTTTGGAGTGGCCCAGGAGGGATTTGCTCCCATACCCCTGGGCCAGCACACCACTGCTCACAGGTACAGAAGGCCAAGAAGTGAAACCAGGACCATAGTGGGGGTTAAAGTCAGCCACTTTCTGCTCTTACACTTTGGCAGTCAGCGGCCAAACCCACTAAAATATGGGTTCTGCTGCACACACGGCAGTAACGATAAGTGACAGCGCCATCAGGCACCAGACCAGCATGTGATTGCCCTCTCAAAATGTATTGCAGGTCATGCTTAGATACATTTTGTTATCTTACAGAATTATTACATCCCGACTCACAATTCCACAGACACATATCTTTTCCGTTCCTTAAACCTGTGGCGCCATTTTATGCAAAACACTTTCTAGAGATCCACAAGCATTGTGGTTTAACACCATTTTGCTTTTACCAAAGAATAAGAACTGGGAATCCGCTTTATTTTTTACTTTTCGATATAGTCGTAAACAAAAGAGTCCTAACTCAAAGGCGCTTTGTACTACCCTACACATTTTTATCGCCGTGTGGAAGAGAAAACACTGAAAGCTGCACACTTTGCTTGCTTTAAATGCTTTAACTGCTGCCTCCCTTACAAACAAGACAACCGGTTACAGGCTTCACGTTTTTATTCAGTCCTGTGCTTGAAAAAGTGTTTTGCTGCAGCAATAAGCCAAAAAGAGATCGATACGATTTATGTATAAAGTCATGAGCAATGCCGCAGACATGTCTATTTGCATAGCATTACCCAGAATCCATAGCAACACTGAACACAACGTACATTGTCTGAACACAATGTAAAGCAAATGTGTTCTTAAGTGTCTGCACATTTCTAAATAAACGAAGGTGATTTATGGTGGATATTACAGGACCTTACAGAGGCTTAAAAAAAAAGAAAAATAAGATGAGCTGCATCCATTGCACGTCCTTTAAAGTTCACGTTGGTTATCAGGGATGTTAGTACAAGTGCCGTTTGACACTACTGAGCATCAAAATTTCTTTTTCGCTTTCTAGCCAAACAAATCTAATTAAAATGAGTTATGAAAAAAAAACAAAATTGAAACAAAGCCCAAGAAAAAAAAAAACAAGCTATTATTCCAAATCCCATTTCTGTTAATACTTAAATAAAGTTAAATAATGAAGCAAGAGTGTAAGAATACTGTGAGTTACCGTAATGGTTTTTATTATTTATGTCTGCTGCAGAGGATAATGGAAAGCCTTTTCCTCATGATGAATACCCCTGGTCCCAAAATGCAATTACATAAGCTATTAAAAAATAAATTATACTCAAAACACAAGATCCATAACAAGAATTAAATGAGATTTCAAAGAAATTCACCTGCAACGAGGGCTGACATACCTCATTCATACTTGGAGATGAAAAACAGGTTCGGAATTTTAATCACATATAGCAAGTAATAACTACACGGTAACATAATTCAATTGAATACAATCATACTACGGGGAAGGGGGTAATAAGACGGCATGGGGTTTAAACAGTTCTAAAGTTCCGGGTCTTTAGTACAGTATATAAGTCAATAATTACATTACAAGCTACAGGCTGGAAAGTGCAGGTGAAAATTCTGTATTAAATAGCTTATATGACTTTTCCCTTTAACCCCGGAAAGACTGCAAAATATAGAAAAGAAATGAAATAGTTTGTAGTAGATGATTTCAATTACTGAAATGATTGTGGTAATGTCAAGTGTCCTTGTCTTTGGGAGCGAGATCAGATGGAGAAGACATATGCTGCTTGGCACTTGCAATACATTAGAATCAAGAGGTTTTTTTAAAAAAAATGGGATAAGGACAATCCAAGGTCAAGGAGCAGGACACTGAGATCACAAACAGACAAGCACTGAATCATACATTTTAGGTACGATCCACTGTCAGAACCAGGAAAGGGAAACTTACAGGAGGAACCTTGAGTGTCCAGAGAGCCAAGATGAACACTGAAGCTAATAGCCAGGCACATGTGTTTGTGAGAAAAGCAGGGATCACACAATATCTTAATCGGCAGTCCATTAAGCACCCATTAACACGGGTCAGCAGCTAGGATGCAGACCCTAAATCAAGTCCCATCACACCACATCACAGGCCAGTCTGAATTGTTATCCTCATATATCCTTAACATAGCCTTCCTCCCTGGCAAAAGATTATACCATGAAATACATGCCATGAAGTACAATAAGCTTTAATGAAGATCAGGTTTTACTTTACTGAGAGGGTTGTAGATAAGTGGAACTGCCCCCCAACAGAAGTAGTAGAGATAATACAGTAAGGAAATATAAGTTGGGCATAAAGCTATCCTGAATCTAAGACAAGACCAAGAGCTGATTAAGGTCTAAGTGTGTACATCAAGAAAACAAGGAGACTTGTTCTTATCTGCCATCAAAAGTTTACATGTTGTTGCTGAAAGATGCTTTTTTAGAGGGGAAATTAAGAATTAATAGTATGTAAATAATGTTAAGCGTGAAAAGTATGCTGCAGTTTGATGAGTTTTACAAGCTCAAAATCCGTATATAGTATTAAAAATTATTTAATGACTGATAGAACGGAAAAATCAATACAGGATCTTACTCTGTCGCATTGGGAGGGCGATGGCCATCTCACAAACTGAGCTACACACACATACACACACATACACACATACACACACATACACTAAACACCATGCTGGTGCAGTCAGCAGTGAGCTACAGTATACAATCCCAAGCAGTCTTCGAGTCTATCAAGGGAGACAGAGGGTCAATCGTATTCATGAGTGTAGCAAGTTCACTGCTGTGGCTAGCTGCTGGCTAAAGAAGATGTACAGATGGACTCGTGACCTACGTAGATTCGGACTTATCCAACATGCACAAAACATATATGGAACGTACAGTCCGGACTGGTAACGTAACACACAGTATATAATAAAACAGGTCTCTCAGTTATGCATAGGGTTACAGAATGATCCAATTTCAGAGGACTTTTTGTAATAAATCACAAAACTTGTTATACTTGACAATTTAACCCAAAATCCGTTTATGCAAAACTGCAAGTCCCAGAGTCACTCACATGTAAAACAGGCGTCCAATACATAAATACTGCTCGTTGAATATGCCAACACTATTACAGAGGTGTATTTACTGTACTTAACTTTAAAATCCTGGATTTCGATAGCAACAGACCATCTCTAAAAAGTTCCAGCCCATAAGAACTAGCTTTACAATTTGAAAGTTTGCACTAAGGTTTTCTGATAAGTAAAGTACATGCAGGTACTGACATTACTTTCCTAGCAGAGTTTCAGAATAAAGTTACATGTTCTCTACGGGGAAATGACCTTCCTATCTTGACCTCTATTATACACTCATCGTTATTGTAAATGCTCAATCTCTACCCAGAAGATCTCTGTCTGTTTGGTTTATTTACCATGTGACAATTGGATACATATCCACATCAACATTCTAAGCAGAAACCATCAAATATTAATGGTGGCGTCCTCGGGTATAGCGCAGATCATATCCCGCTCAGGAGAGAATTTCGGCTCTCTCCGATTTATGTATTCTGCAGGGCAGAGATACTTGCTCTGAGAGAAGAAAACATGTTTGAAAACAGATTCTGTGCCAGATTATATTTTTATTATAAATAAAACCTCAAATTGGAGATCATCAATATCAATTTTACTCTCCACCGTGTATTGCACATGGGAATTAGTTGGGAAAGTGCAACCCTGCTGTGAATTTAAATGGGAAATTCTGGTGGAAAGGCAGAGAAGCACACAGGCAAATGTGGTAGTACATCTATACTCCAGCTATTCATTCATTCATTTATTGCTAATTATAGGAACCTCAAGGATGATGGGAATTGTAGTTCAACACATGATGATGTATGACATGAAAAATAGACATCCATGGACAAAAGCAAGCAAAATTAACCACAATTACGTCTCTTTGATATTTTCTTGATAGTATCTTAGCACTTAAATCCCCTTCCTCCTTTTTATTGTTATGATTGCTAAATATATTTTTGCTATTATTTTCATTATGATAAAATACCATACATTTTGTATCACTGGTTTCCATGTCTCTGAAATGACTAATCATTAATTAATAATGAAAGCAGAGCAACTTATCAGCACTCAAATCCAAAACTATAAAATTTATTGAGCAAGCATGAGACTTTAGATTTTGGTGAAAACCAATTCACGTGCTGCACCAAGGCACCCCAGTGGAGGCGAGTCCTTAGCTTGGTTTAAATGGGTGAGCCATACAAAGTCGACCTACTTTCTTCACAGTCACTTACTTGGTTTGGAAGCAAAGATATTTTATACTGCACCATGACTGGACCTTGACATTCCATTGTCCATCCTCTGACCAAATACTTCCAGCCTGGCACCCTGCCAGGTGGTGACCTGTGGACTCTTTGAGCATGCAATTTCTCCACTCATGTCATTTTCTGCATTTGCTGTAGGCTGCCAAGCTATAGGAGTCCATCTGGGTGTACTTACTCTGTATGCAGGGTCTAACCATTGTCTTCTTCAAAGAGGAGGTGGTGGTGAGCTTCCATGCTCTCAGTTGGTAATGGACATGGGAGCGGAAGGCCTACTTGTCAACCTGACTGGCCAATGCACGTTCAATGACAGCACAAAAGCAGGACACTGACAGAGTTGAGTATAGTGGGCACTTGAACGAAACCAAGAAAAGCCAAAGGGTTGAGCCAAATATTGCAAAAGCCTAAAAGTGCATCACCTGATATAACACACGAACCAAGCATGCAGATAAAATCAAATATGACAGTGATTTAATAATAGGCCGTGCTTCCTAAACCCAATATGTATATATTTTAACCACTGATGGCCTAATAATTGAATCAAATTCTATGTATATAATCATGTGCCAATAAATATACTAAAGCTAGTAGCTACTGTGAAAACATACTTGGACTACGTTTCTGGTAAGCAACATGTTCTGTTTATGACATGCTTGACTTCAGTTCCAGAGTTCAACTTGCTCTTGCACTACAACCTTCTCTATTTTTTAGTTACATATGTATAATAAAAACAACGGATATTTTCCAGCCTTGGGGCTTTATATATTTATCAATGTCTACCCAGCAGTGAGAACTCTTTGGCCAAAGCTACACAGGCTGATTTAAATCCCCATTGCTGCGGCTATTTGTAATGCTAACACACAGATGTCACAGATCTTTTCTGATGTTCCATGCTGTACAAATTTGGTGAGAGTCTTTCTTTCTTGCGCTACTGCTGGGCACACAACATGTACAACGCACCTTGTGTTCGAATGTCCGGAAATAACAGAGGAAGCCAGTTTGATGCATAAAATATGAAAAAAAATATGAAAAAGATTCTCCTCTATAATTCCTCAGCAGCAGATAAAGGGAAGAATTCTCTGCAGATAGCGCAAGGCAGCAAAATCTAACTCAAGCTTGGAACAACACTTCAGAACATAACATATGAATTATCTAAATAGCAGCCTTGTACCAGGCATCAATAATCCAGAATGTACATTTGTAAAGCATCGCCTATTAATGAGCTAAACTGTAGACTAGAACATATCGCATAAATAAGCTAAACGGAACAGTTGCTAAACATAATGTATGCATGGTCTGCATTGTCACTGCTAAAAATATGGTTTTAATAATCTAGGTTTATGGATGCAGATTAACAGTATATACTTTAAAGTATCTAAACAAGAGCAGCCCACTGGAGAGCAACAGTATGTACCCCATTCCAAAATGTTAATGGAAAGAGTACCACACGGAAGCACAAGCAGGGAGTTTATGTATGAATTACTTATGGCCAATCCAGATCTCATACATCACACAAAATAATTTAAATTATTAAAAGCGTAGAATAAAAAAAAAGAATACTTTGAAATTCATGTATGCGATACTGCATATGAACCCTTGTACTCTTGCAGAATATAACATATTATTCGTGGATAACATTAGTACAGACACTTGTGAGATTGAAGGCCACATATTCTGAAGTCAAAGCCGAACCGCAATAATGATAAATAGTAAAATGTGATGTAACATGTGGGATTATTAAGCATTAAAGCAACATACTGTAGATAAATATACAGTTTTTCCTGGTGGTCCTTTGAGTGACTATATACCCTTAGCTCTTAGGTATAAGATCCCTTGTACTAGGCATCCTAGACAGCTGGAGTTGAGTTCTAACTCTTCCATGTACTATTGTACTGTTCATAGCGACACTAAATTAAGCTCAAGATACAAATTTTTCTGTGTAATTGGAAATATTTTGATAACTCATGCTGTTCAGGGAAAGTTTTCCTTTCCTGTGTAAATAGTATATGTATGAATACATATACCACCTATGAACACAAACATAAAACCTATGAAGCCTATGAATATTTGCAATATTCTTAGGATACAGCACCACGATATGATATGAGTTATCTGATCGTCAGACTCGTAGGGCAAATCACATTAATAATCTGTTGTATATCTGTATTAGGGAATGGATTTGTATTCTCATTTGAATTTGATATTTTTTTTAAGAAATATCAAGTATTCAGTGAAGACCTGGACGGTTGTAGCATAATATAACGGGATATACACCGATGAGCGGTGTGATGAGCTGTGTGATTGTTGGTACCCGTCCATGGGCCTGTCCAAAACCAGCCTCTCACTTACATGCAAACTATGTGTAGTACCTTATTAAATGTGTGTTAATGGTCACCTACAGTATACTCCAGGTATGGACAGCTTTTGGTGGAATTTCAATGTCATGTTGACAAATGTAAGATACTCTGTATGATTTTTAGAATATATCCGTCTGTACTGATATGACGCAGGAACATTGTATGTGTGTTATACAACCACATATTAAATAACTGACAGAATGTTATCGCACAGCTATTGCTAAATTATGTTTTGCTACAAGAAAATATGAAGCCTCATTTTGCAATGTTGTTTTTTTGTGTTTGTGAAATAACTTATGATGATCTGATGATAACGAGTTAAAGATCATAGACCTACTCATCAATCTAGCAGCAAGAATGAAACTCAATGCTAAGGAGCTGACATAGCATAATCACAAGGCATGCAATATGCTGTATTATCAAAATCATACCCATTAATAATACTGGCACGTTAGAACTCAGAACCTATATTTTTGTCCCATTGGGACTGGTTCTATAAGGCAACAATATGGGAAGATAAAAACATTGATATTTATATGTAAATAGAGCGTGTTTCTGAGGCAAGCTGAATACTGTATTCAATTGTGATGTCAAACACCATATTGTAAGCTATATTTAAAATGTACACAGTTACAAGAAACCCTATGTAAATCAGAGCCGTGGAATAATGCATAGTTACTTGGGAAAGCTGGAGCAACATACAGAAAATAAAAAATTTCATTTCGAGGTGAGGTGCATCATTTATCACCAGGAGTAGTAATCAGAAAGTGGTTTCAAGTGTGTAAGTACTATTATACCAAAGGCTGAGGCTTACATAACGCCTGCCAATATAGGTCTAAACGTAATCAATTATGTAGTGAGGCATAGTGTTTGCCTAGACCTGACTCCAGGACAGAGCTCCAGCCGTTCCCGCTTAGACCTACCATGCTCAGGGGTCTTTCTCAAACTACCGATACTCTGTGTCTCTGTGAACATGATATGCCATGGTTCAGCGTCAAGACGGCAATGCATACTGTGAGAGGAGACACTACATGCCTCCATAAATGGGCCAGTTATAAGCATTACGGGTCAACTGAGCTGCAACGCACCAGGAAATCTGCCTTTGGTAATACGAGGGCTGCCTCCCTCTCAGACCTGCTGCCCCAGAATACTCTGCCTGACTTAATCACAGTTCATGGCTTAGCTGAAACTGGTCCTGGTTTGGAGAAGACCCTTGAGCAGATGGAATAACACAAACTGTGTTCTCGGGCACTTAAATATTATTTAGAGTCTTGAATGTTTTTAAACTGAATCTATATAGAAATCCACAATACATCAACATATTCTAAGTAACGTAAACACAGAAAGAAAGCTCTGTTGGTGTTTAACATTAATTGGGGGGGGTAAGGACACCAGAGTCTGGTCTTTGTCCACTATAGATATTCCTTGACAGCCATCATAATTTCCTGTTCTCAAGGTCAGCATGATTACTACTAATAACCTGGTCATTCATTCCCTTCTGTAAGCTCTGGTAGCCTCCGTCAGGATGGGATAAGGAGGCAGAGAGGTGCTGCAGAAATAATACATTTTTATCCTAGCTTTACTAATATTTACCACATTTAAGTGGAGATCCAAAAGATCTCCAAAACCTGTAGATGAACCTGTAGGTAGTTTTAATGAATCAACTTTAACCTGTTTAATCATAAGAATGTTAAGTATTTTATGACATCATTAACTGTGTTCTTTCACCTCCAAGTTGTAAATGATTTTCATTCGCCTGTTATGTCTCCACTCATTAAAGGTGCTGTTCTGCTTTGTCAAGCCATAATTGGGGTCTTCAGCATGTTATGCAAATAAACAGGTATGTTAACGGATCATTTAATTAGACAGTTTCATCATACTGAAAGAAAGCAGACGCCTCACAGCTTCTATGACAAGAACCAATCAATACCTACGTTAGCGCCACATGACAATGAAACTTTCCCCAAAATAATATTGATGAGGCCAAAATTTACAAGATTAAAGAATTATTTTTGGAATGGGTTGGGGTATTCAACAGTAACCCAACAACTTTTCCAATGCTGGATTTCGTAACAAAAGCGTTAGATTGAAAAAAAAAGTAGGCAAAACAGATGTTTCTAAAAGAAATACCATACCTTTCAAGCAAAGTTTGCATAGAAAGAATGGCTTATTGATCCCGCTTACTGATCACCGTTAGGAAATACTGTGGAAGAATAACAGATGCTGATCATTGTCCACTCATATAGCACACGAGCACCATGTACAGTAAAGGAGGCACTCCCCATCCTTGATTTAATCTAAGACAAACACTTCAAAAGGACACCAAGAAGATTGAATATACACAGATTCATTTTTATAATTGTCTCTAAGAGGCGCCTGCATTAAATTCACTTTTCAATATATCTTGAATATTTCATCAGGGTTTAAAGCCTGTCTGATAAACTCTGCATGTAACTACGTGCTCCTACTGACATTTTAATCAAACTTCTCTCCCGCATTCTTAAAACTGAATGCCGGGCTGAATTAAACATGTGTGTGTGTGTGTGTATTAAAGATATCGTTCATATTCGTGACTTTACATTTCTCACTACACAGTCGGGTGAAATATTTAGCTATTTTTTTTCCCCTGTTAAATTTATGATTATGTTTTTATCGGCTTTCCTTGGCTCCTCAGCTGCAGGATGCTAGGATATCATTCCATGTATAAATACTGGAACAATGAAACTTTACAATAAAGTACACAAACTAATAAAAAAGTAGAAAGTAAAATAATGTTTCCTGCATGAGATAATGTTTAACATGATTTTCCTGGAATTTCATTATACATTTGTTTTGTTTTTTTTACATAAATCAAGTAAAATTTCAGCTTGTTACCAGCTGGCTGAATAAAAATATTAAAATGGATATTTCTTAAAAAGACTTGACTGAGAATACAATTTAAATCAAAGCCATGGCAGTGTGCATGTGTGAATATGCATAGTGTTAGAGTTATTGTGTGTATGTATAGTTTTAGAGTCAGTTATTATGTACTGTAGTGTAAAAGTCAGTGTGTATGCATGTGTGTATTGGTGATAGAGTCAGGGTGTGTAATAGTGTATGTTGTCGGATAGTGTGTGCATTTTTATGAGTGTATAGCAGTGTGTGTGCTACTGCATGTCAGCATATAGTGTTAGAGTGTGTATATTAGTGTATGGTGATAGCATGCGTGTGCATGAGTGTGTGGTGCTAGAGTGTGTGACTGTAATCTGGTAGTGTTTGTGAGCATATGATGTTAGCATGTGTTTGTCTTCTCTCTCTCTCTCTCTCTCTCTCTCTCTCTCTCTCTCTCTCTCTCTATATATATATATATATATATATATATATATAATCTCTATGGCCTTTTTAAAAATGTGACATATTTCTTAATTATGATATACTGCGCATTATATAATATTAAAGGGACATATAATGGCGGAGCATCACCTTAGAAAAGAGAAGGGAAATGGGAGATATGACCAAAACTTATATATTTTTTAAAAATTTGTTGGCCACTGATATAAATGGTAATCAAGGATGAAGGATTACTCAAAAATGACCAGTAATGCCAGGTCATTGAATAATAATAAATCACTGAGAGCTTACATCACATTGGTGTTTATCATTGATGCAATACATTCTCAATCCAAAGAATCCATACATCCCGGAGTGTAACTACACATATGTAATATGAACACACTGATCACGATATTTGCTATTCTAATTGAAACCCTATTTAAAAATGTATTTGTTTACAGGGAACGCAGATATATTTGGTCCCAACACTATGGAATTCATCCCCCTCAGGCATATTTACTTTGAATAACTATTTCATGAATCATACATTAGACGTTAGCATTAGCTGTGTTCATATTTCCACAGCTCATCCTTTTTATTGGAAGATAAAAAGGATGTATATCGTACATCTATTTTATTTGGGGTTTTTGTGTAGTGAGTTAGTGTGTGGTTTAATGTTTGTAAACTTCTGAGGGGTGGCCATGCCTCTAATAGTTGGGTCAATGATGAAGTACACATTATACACATATTAGCACGGTTATAATTACAGACTGTATAACCAGAAAGTATAACCACTTTGTAATCCCAAGCGGCAGCAATAATGTATCATTCTCTCGTTGCTACTCTTCCCACCACAGGGGTCCATGTTGTAAAGTATCAATGGCACCCTCAGTAAACATGGTAGGTAATCACTGTACACGGTATCCTGATTGTCATTGGCACCCTTTTGGGGGTCTAGGGATTTGTAAAATGAAAACACTCTTTTTTGTACCCAAATATAAAACAGTTTATATAGTTAGACTTCTCAGTGTTATATGCTTTAAAAATGATGCATCCACACAATTTGGACTATTTCCAAACCACCGGGGAAGAAAAGGGAAGATTTTTACTTTTTTTTTTTTACCTTTAGTTATTTCCAGAAATGTTCACATTCCCAGGGCTTTATCCTTTTGGCTCCATTTATTGATATTATAATACACCAACTCGGTTAGTCAGTTGAGGATATCTCAAGGTTTTCTTGAGTATTGATTTGAAAAACATGTGATTACGGTGGCACTGACTATTCAAATGAACGCCATGTTATTGTAGCAGAGTCCAAAGCTACAATTTTCAATAAAAAATAATTTTCAAATAATAAAAAAAAATCATGTTTCTTTAAATCCATCAGTAAACAGTCCCTGCTGAAATCAAAGAGGTTTTTGTACATTGACAATGACCTTGCAGTATCTGTATACTGTTTTTCTAATTTATTGGACCATCTTATTTACTTGTTTGTGAAAGGTGTCCAATATGACTGTGGTTATACCTGTCCTGCATCTTAATGCCATGTTGTATAGCTAATATTTTGAGGGTCTTGGTTCGTAGAGCCGTAACTAAGCCTCGAGGTGCCTAGGGCGAGATCAGAGGCTCTGTTCTGTGCAAATGTCACATCCACTTCGGGAAGTGGAGGGGGAAGTAAGGACATTGCCACCTGGTGGCTCAAATGCAGAACCTGGTGTAGCTCACCCTCTTGCCCCATGGAAGTTATGGCCCTGTTGACCTGTTTCTGGTCATCTTTCTGTATGTTTCAATTACACTATTTAACAGGTTATGGCAGCATTCAGAACAAAGCATATGTTGCATTACAGCACCAGAGTCAGCGTGAAATGTTTGCTTGAGTACAAGAGCAGAGCTACTAAACGACTTCAGCTTAGACAGATCAATGTTTTTGATACAAAACTGTTCAGGAAACATTGCTGATAGAACAATTGTTGTACATTGGGACTGGAATGCATTGTATTTTGAGTGCATTTATGACGGGAACTGTAAGTGTTCTCAAACGGTATGGCCAAATGTGGCCTTGAATCATTACTTACCATTCATTCTGATTTGTGGACAAGCTAACTTTAAAGTCCAATGCTGTATCTTTAACTATTGACTATGAAATAAAGCAGGACACGTTTAGCATGATGATTCCAAATGTCTAATTTCAGTAAAGAGCTTGCGTATTTTAGTTTGTTAATGTCGAAAATGTATTTTACACTAATGCCTTTGAAACTTCTCCATTTTGATTAAAGTTTTGCTACAGCGGTGCAGAATATGATGGCGCTATATAAAACACTAAAAATAATGTTACAGCTGATTATGTTGCACCCAACATAAAACTTAAGAATGTAATAAGACAAATAACAGGACAGTGAAATACAAACAGCACTATGAATGAGCCCAAGTCACAGTGAGTCACAAATCATAA